>NW_027278480.1:0-193021 GCF_030028105.1 Mobula birostris
AATCTCTGCTACACTGCTCAATCTCTGCTACACTGATCAATCTCTGCTACACTGATTAATCTGTGCTACACTGATCAATCTCTGGTACACTGCTCAATCTGTCCCCTCTCTGCTACACTGCTCAATCTAACCCCACTGTTCTACACTGCTCAATCTCTGTTGCACTGATCAATCTCTGCTGCACTGATGAATCTCTGCTACACTGTTCAATCTCTGCTACACTGATCAATCTCTGCTACACTGATCAATCCCTGGTACACTGATCAATCTAACCCCTCTCTGCTACACTGATCAATCTATCCCCTCTCTGCTACACTGCTCAATCTAACCCCACTGTTCTAAAGTGCTCAATCTCTGCTGCACTGATCAATCTCTGCTACACTGATGAATCTCTGCTACACTGCTCAATCTCTGCTGCACTGATCAATCTCTGCTACACTGATCAATCTCTGCTACATTGATCAATCTCTGCTACACTGATCAATCTGTGCTACGCTGATCAATCTCTACTACACTGTTCAATCTCTGCTACACTGATCAATCTCTGCGACACTGCTCCATCTCTGCTACACTGATCAATCTCTACTACACTGATCAATATCTGCTACACTGATTAATCTCTGCTACACTGCTCAATCTCTGGTACACTGATCAATCTAACCCCTCTCTGCTACACTGATCAATCTATCCCCTCTCTGCTACACTGATCAATCTAACCCCACTGTTCTACACTGCTCAATCTCTGCTGCACTGATCAATCTCTGCTACACTGCTCAATCTCTGCTACACTGCTGAATCTCTGCAACACTGATCAATCTCTGCTACACTGAGCAATCTCTGCCACATTGCTCAATCTCTGCTACACTGATCAATCTCTGCTACACTGCTCAATCTCTGCTACACTGATCAATCTGTGCGACACTGCTCAATCTCTGCTACACTGCTCAATCTCTGCTACACTGATTAATCTCTGCTACACTGCTCAATCTCTGGTACACTGATCAATCTAACCCCTCTCTGCAACACTGCTCAATCTCTGCTACAATGATCAATATCTGCTACACTGCTCAATCTCTGCTGCACTGATCAATCTCTGCTACACTGCTCAATCTCTGCTACACAGCTCAATCTCTGCTGCACTGATGAATCTCTGCTACACAGCTGAATCTCTGCTACACAGCTCAATCTCTGCTACACTGATCAATCTCTGCTACACTGCACAATCTCTGCTACACTGCTCAATCTCTGCTACACTGCTGAATCTCTGCTACACTGATCAATCTCTGCTACACTGATCAATCTCTGCTACACTGCTCAATCTCTGCTACACTGATCAATCTAACCCCTCTCTGCTACACTGATCAATCTGTGCTACACTGATCAATCTAACCCCTCTCTGCTACAGTGATCAATCTCTGCTACACTGATCAATCTCTGCTACACTGATCAATCTCACCCCTCTCTGCTACACTGCTCAATCTCGGCTACGCTGCTCAATCTCTACTATACTGATCAATCTCTGCTACACTGATCAATCTAACCCCTCTCTGCTACACTGCTCAATCTCTGCTACACTGCTCAATCTCTGCTACAGTGCTCAATCTCTGTTACAGTGATCAATCTCTGCTACACTGATCAATCTCTGCTACACTGATAAATCTAACCCTTCTCTGCTACACTGCTCAATCTCTGCTACACTGCTCAATCTCTGCGACACTGATCAATCTCTGTACACTGATAAATCTAACCCTTCTCTGCTACACTGCTCAATCTCTGCTACACTGATCAATCTAACCCCTCTCTGCAACACTGCTCAATCTCTGCTACAATGATCAATATCTGGTACACTGCTCAATCTCTGCTACACTGATCAATCTCGGCTACACTGATCAATCTCTGCTGCACTGCTCAATCTCTGCTACACTGATCAATCTCTGCTACACTGATTAATCTCTGCTACACTGCTCAATCTCTGGTACACTGATCACTCTAACCCCTCTCTGCTACACTGATCAATCTATCCCCTCTCTGCTACACTGCTCAATCTAACCCCACTGTTCTACACAGTCTGCTACACTGATCAATCTCTGCTACACTGCTGAATCTCTGCTACACTGATTAATCTCTGCTACACTGCTCAATCTCTGGTACACTGATCAATCTCTGCTACACTGATTAATCTCTGCTACACTGCTCAATCTCTGGTACACTGATCACTCTAACCCCTCTCTGCTACACTGATCAATCTATCCCCTCTCTGCTACACTGCTCAATCTAACCCCACTGTTCTACACAGTCTGCTACACTGATCAATCTCTGCTACACTGCTGAATCTCTGTTACACTGATCAATCTCTGCTACACTGATCAATCTGTGCTACGCTGATCAATCTCTACTACACTGTTCAATCTCTGCTACACTGATCAATCTCTGCGACACTGCTCCATCTCTGCTACACTGATCAATCTCTACTACACTGATCAATATCTGCTACACTGATTAATCTCTGCTACACTGCTCAATCTCTGGTACACTGATCAATCTAACCCCTCTCTGCTACACAGATCAATCTATCCCCTCTCTGCTACACTGCTCAATCTAACCCCACTGTTCTACACTGCTCAATCTCTGCTGCACTGATCAATCTCTGCTACACTGCTCAATCTCTGCTACACTGCTGAATCTCTGCAACACTGATCAATCTCTGCTACACTGAGCAATCTCTGCCACACTGCTCAATCTCTGCTACACTGATCAATCTCTGCTACACTGCTCAATCTCTGCTACACTGATCAATCTGTGCGACACTGCTCAATCTCTGCTACACTGCTCAATCTCTGCTACACTGATTAATCTCTGCTACACTGCTCAATCTCTGGTACACTGATCAATCTAACCCCTCTCTGCAACACTGCTCAATCTCTGCTACAATGATCAATATCTGCTACACTGCTCAATCTCTGCTGCACTGATCAATCTCTGCTACACTGCTCAATCTCTGCTACACAGCTCAATCTCTGCTGCACTGATGAATCTCTGCTACACAGCTGAATCTCTGCTGCACAGCTCAATCTCTGCTACACTGATCAATCTCTGCTACACAGCACAATCTCTGCTACACTGCTCAATCTCTGCTACACTGCTGAATCTCTGCTACACTGATCAATCTCTGCTACACTGATCAATCTCTGCTACACTGCTCAATCTCTGCTACACTGATCAATCTAACCCCTCTCTGCTACACTGATCAATCTGTGCTACACTGATCAATCTAACCCCTCTCTGCTACAGTGATCAATCTCTGCTACACTGATCAATCTCTGCTACACTGATCAATCTCACCCCTCTCTGCTACACTGCTCAATCTCGGCTACGCTGCTCAATCTCTACTATACTGATCAATCTCTGCTACACTGATCAATCTAACCCCTCTCTGCTACACTGCTCAATCTCTGCTACACTGCTCAATCTCTGCTACACTGCTCAATCTCTGTTACAGTGATCAATCTCTGCTACACTGATCAATCTCTGCTACACTGATAAATCTAACCCTTCTCTGCTACACTGCTCAATCTCTGCTAAACTGCTCAATCTCTGCGACACTGATCAATCTCTGTACACTGATAAATCTAACCCTTCTCTGCTACACTGCTCAATCTCTGCTACACTGATCAATCTAACCCCTCTCTGCAACACTGCTCAATCTCTGCTACAATGATCAATATCTGGTACACTGCTCAATCTCTGCTACACTGATCAATCTCTGCTACACTGATCAATCTCTGCTGCACTGCTCAATCTCTGCTACACTGATCAATCTAACCCCTCTCTGCTACACTGATCAATCTGTGCTACACTGATAAATCAAACCCCTCTCTGCTACACTGCTCAATCTCTGCTACACTGCTCAATCTCTGCTACACTGATCAATCTGCGCTACACTGTTCAATCTCGGCTACGCTGCTCAATCTCTGCTACACTGCTCAATCTCTGCTACACTGATCAATCTCTGCTACACTGATCAATCTCTGCTACACTGATCAATCTGCGCTACACTGTTCAATCTCGGCTACGCTGCTCAATCTGTGCTACACTGCTCAATCTCTGCTACACTGCTCAATCTCTACTACACTGATCAATCTCTGCTACACTGCTCAATCTCTGCTACACTGATCAATCTAACCCCTCTCTGCTACACTGATCAATCTGTGCTAAACTGATCAATCTCGGCTACACTGATCAATCTCTGCTGCACTGATCAATCTCTGCTACACTGCTCAATCTCTACTACGCAGCTCAATCTCTGCTGCACTGATGAATCTCTGCTACACTGATCAATCTCTGCTACACTGATAAGTCTAATCCTTCTCTGCTACACAGCTCAATCTCTGCTACACTGCTCAATCTCTGCTACACTGATCAATCTCTGCTACACTGCACAATCTCTGCTACACTGCTCAATCTCTGCTACACTGCTGAATCTCTGCTACACTGATCAATCTCTGCTACACTGATCAATCTCTGCTACACTGCTCAATCTCTGCTACACTGCTCCATCTCTGCTACACTGATCAATCTCTACTACACTGATCAATATCTGCTACACTGATTAATCTCTGCTACACTGCTCAATCTCTGGTACACTGATCAATCTAACCCCTCTCTGCTACACTGATCAATCTATCCCCTCTCTGCTACACTGCTCAATCTAACCCCACTGTTCTACACTGCTCAATCTCTGCTGCACTGATCAATCTCTGCTACACTGCTCAATCTCTGCTATACTGCTGAATCTCTGCAACACTGATCAATCTCTGCTACACTGAGCAATCTCTGCCGCACTGCTCAATCTCTGCTACACTGATCAATCTCTGCTACACTGCTCAATCTCTGCTACACTGATCAATCTGTGCGACACTGCTCAATCTCTGCTACACTGCTCAATCTCTGCTACACTGATTAATCTCTGCTACACTGCTCAATCTCTGGTACACTGATCAATCTAACCCCTCTCTGCAACACTGCTCAATCTCTGCTACAATGATCAATATCTGCTACAATGCTCAATCTCTGCTGCACTGATCAATCTCTGCTACACTGCTCAATCTCTACTACGCAGCTCAATCTCTGCTGCACTGATGAATCTCTGCTACACTGATCAATCTCTGCTACACTGATAAATCTAATCCTTCTCTGCTACACAGCTCAATCTCTGCTACACTGCTCAATCTCTGCTACACTGATCAATCTCTGCTACACTGCACAATCTCTGCTACACTGCTCAATCTCTGCTACACTGCTCAATCTCTGCTACACTGATCAATCTCTGCTACACTGATCAATCTCTGCTGCACTGCTCAATCTCTGCTACACTGATCAATCTAACCCCTCTCTGCTACACTGATCAATCTGTGCTACACTGATCAATCTAACCCCTCTCTGCTACACTGATCAATCTCTGCTACACTGATCAATCTCACCCCTCTCTGCTACACTGCTCAATCTCGGCTACGCTGCTCAATCTCTACTATACTGATCAATCTCTGCTACACTGATCAATCTAACCCCTCTCTGCTACACTGCTCAATCTCTGCTACACTGCTCAATCTCTGCTACACTGCTCAATCTCTGTTACAGTTATCAATCTCTGCTACACTGATCAATCTCTGCTACACTGCTCAATCAATGCTACACTGATTAATCTCTGCTACACTGCTCAATCTCTGGTACACTGATCAATCTAACCCCTCTCTGCTACACTGCTCAATCTCTGCTACAATGATCAATATCTGCTGCACTGCTCAATCTCTGCTGCACTGATCAATCTCTGCTACACTGCTGAATCTCTGCTACACTGCTCAATCTATGCTACACTGATGAATCTCTGCTACACTGATCAATGATCAATCTCTGCTACAGTGATCAATCTAACCCTTCTCTGCTACACTGCTCAATCTCTGCTAAACTGCTCAATCTCTGCTACACTGATCAATCTGTGCTGCACTGTTCAATCTCGGCTACACTGCTCAATCTCTGCTATACTGATCAATCTCTGCTACAGTGATCAATCTAACCCCTCTCTGCTACACTGCTCAAACTCTGCTACACTGATGAATCTCTGCTACACTGCTGAATCTCTGCTACACTGATCAATCTCTGCTACACTGATCAATCTGTGCTACGCTGATCAATCTCTACTACACTGCTCAATCTCTGCTACACTGATCAATCTCTGCTACACTGCTCCAACTCTGCTACACTGATCAATCTCTGCTACACTGATCAATCTCTGCTACACTGATTAATCTCTGCGACACTGCTCAATCTCTGGTACACTGATCAATCTAACCCCTCTCTGCTACACTGATCAATCTATCCCCTCTCTGCTACACTGCTCAATCTAACCCCACTGTTCTACACACTCTGCTACACTGATCAATCTCTGCTACACTGATTAATCTCTGCTACACTGCTCAATCTCTGGTACACTGATCAATCTAACCCCTCTCTGCTGCACTGATCAATCTATCCCCTCTCTGCTACACTGCTCAATCTAACCCCACTGTTCTACATACTCTGCTACACTGATCAATCTGTGCTACACTACTCAATCAATGCTACACTGATCAATCTCTGCTACACTGCTCAATCTCTGCTACACTGATTAATCTCTGCTACGCTGCTCAATCTCTGGTACACTGATCAATCTAACCCCTCTCTGCTACACTGCTCAATCTATGCTACACTGATGAATCTCTGCTACACTGATCAATCTCTGCTACAGTGATCAATCTAACCCTTCTCTGCTACACTGCTCAATCTCTGCTAAACTGCTCAATCTCTGCTACACTGCTCAATCTCTGCTGCACTGCTGATTCACTGCTACACTGATCAATCTCTGCTACACTGATCAATCTGTGCTACGCTGATCAATCTCTACTACACTGCTCAATCTCTGCTACACTGATCAATCTCTGCTACACTGCTCCAACTCTGCTACACTGATCAATCTCTGCTACACTGATCAATCTCTGCTACACTGATTAATCTCTGCGACACTGCTCAATCTCTGGTACACTGATCAATCTAACCCCTCTCTGCTACACTGATCAATCTATCCCCTCTCTGCTGCACTGCTCAATCTAACCCCACTGTTCTACACACTCTGCTACACTGATCAATCTCTGCTACACTGATTAATCTCTGCTACACTGCTCAATCTCTGGTACACTGATCAATCTAACCCCTCTCTGCTGCACTGATCAATCTATCCCCTCTCTGCTACACTGCTCAATCTAACCCCACTGTTCTACATACTCTGCTACACTGATCAATCTGTGCTACACTACTCAATCAATGCTACACTGATCAATCTCTGCTACACTGCTCAATCTCTGCTACACTGATTAATCTCTGCTACGCTGCTCAATCTCTGGTACACTGATCAATCTAACCCCTCTCTGCTACACTGCTCAATCTATGCTACACTGATGAATCTCTGCTACACTGATCAATCTCTGCTACAGTGATCAATCTAACCCTTCTCTGCTACACTGCTCAATCTCTGCTAAACTGCTCAATCTCTGCTACACTGCTCAATCTCTGCTACACTGCTGATTCACTGCTACACTGATCAATCTCTGCTACACTGATCAATCTCTGCTACACTGATCAATCTAACCCCTCTCTGCTGCACTGCTCAATCTCTGCTACACTGCTTAATCTCTGCTACACTGATCAATCTGTGCTGCACTGTTCAATCTCGGCTACACTGCTCAATCTCTGCTATACTGATCAATCTCTGCTACAGTGATCAATCTAACCCCTCTCTGCTACACTGCTCAAACTCTGCTACACTGATGAATCTCTGCTACACTGCTGAATCTCTGCTACACTGATCAATCTCTGCTACACTGATCAATCTGTGCTACGCTGATCAATCTCTACTTCACTGCTCAATCTCTGCTACACTGATCAATCTCTGCTACACTGCTCCAACTCTGCTACACTGATCAATCTCTGCTACACTGATCAATCTCTGCTACACTGATTAATCTCTGCGACACTGCTCAATCTCTGGTACAGTGATCAATCTAACCCCTCTCTGCTACACTGATCAATCTCTGCTACACTGCTGAATCTCTGCTACACTGATCAATCTAACCCCTCTCTGCTGCACTGCTCAATCTCTGCTACACTGCTCAATCTCTGCTACACTGATCAATCTGTGCTACACTGTTCAATCTCGGCTACACTGCTCAATCTCTGCTATACTGATCAATCTCTGCTACAGTGATCAATCTAACCCCTCTCTGCTACACTGCTCAAACTCTGCTACCCTGCTCAGTCTCTGCTACACTGCTCTATCTCTGCTACACTGATCAATCTCTGCTACACTGATCAATCTCTGCTGCTCTGCTACACTGATAAATCTCTGCTACTCTGCTCAATCTCTGCTACACTGATCAATCTCTGCTACACTGATCAATCTCTGCTACACTGCTCAATCTCTGCTACACTGCTCAATCTCTAGTACACTGATCAATCTCTGCTACACTGATCAATCTAACCGCTCACTGATTCACTGCTCAATCTTTGCTACACTGATCAATCTAACCCCTCTCTGCTGCACTGATCAATCTCTGCTACACTGATCAATCTAATCCCTCTCTGCTACACTGCTCAATCTCTGCTGCACTGCTCAATCCCTGCTACACTGATCAATCTGTGCTACACTGATCAATCTCTGCTGCACTGATCAATCTCTGCTACACTGCTCAACCTCTGCTGCACTGCTCAATCCCTGCTACGCTGATCAATCTCTGCTCCACTGCTCAATCTCTGCTACACTGATCAATCTCTGCTATACTGCTCAATCTCTGCTACACTGATCAATCTCTGCTATACTGCTCAATCTCTGCTACACTGATCAATCTCTGCTACACTGCTCAATCTCTGCTACACTGATCAATCTCTGCTACACTGATTAATCTGTGCTACACTGATCAATCTCTGGTACACTGCTCAATCTGTCCCCTCTCTGCTACACTGCTCAATCTAACCCCACTGTTCTACACTGCTCAATCTCTGTTGCACTGATCAATCTCTGCTGCACTGATGAATCTCTGCTACACTGTTCAATCTCTGCTACACTGATCAATCTCTGCTACACTGATCAATCCCTGGTACACTGATCAATCTAACCCCTCTCTGCTACACTGATCAATCTATCCCCTCTCTGCTACACTGCTCAATCTAACCCCACTGTTCTAAAGTGCTCAATCTCTGCTGCACTGATCAATCTCTGCTACACTGATGAATCTCTGCTACACTGCTCAATCTCTGCTGCACTGATCAATCTCTGCTACACTGATCAATCTCTGCTACATTGATCAATCTCTGCTACACTGATCTATCTACCCCTCTCTTCTGCACTGCTCAATCTCTGCTACACTGATTAATCTCTGCTACACTGCTCAATCTCTGGTACACTGATCAATCTAACCCCTCTCTGCAACACTGCTCAATCTCTGCTACAATGATCAATATCTGCTACACTGCTCAATCTCTGCTGCACTGATTAATCTCTGCTACACTGCTCAATCTCTGCTACACTGCTCAATCTCTGCTACACTGCTGAATCTCTGCTACACTGCTCAATCTCTGCTACACTGATCAGTCTCTGCTACACTGATCAATCTCTGCTACACTGCTCAATCTGTGCTACACTGATCAATCTCTGCTACACTGATAAACCTGTGCTACGCTGATCAATCTCTACTACACTGCTCAATCTCTGCTACACTGATCAATCTCTGCGACACTGCTCCATCTCTGCTACACTGATCAATCTCTACTACACTGATCAATATCTGCTACACTGATTAATCTCTGCTGCACTGCTCAATCTCTGGTACACTGATCAATCTAACCCCTCTCTGCTACACTGATCAATCTATCCCCTCTCTGCTACACTGCTCAATCTAACACCACTGTTCTACACTGCTCAATCTCTGCTACACTGATCAATCTAACCCCTCTCTGCTATACTGCTCAATCTCTGCTACACTGCTCAATCTCTGCTGCACTGCTCAATCCCTGCTACACTGATCAATCTGTGCTACACTGATCGACTTCTGCTGCACTGATCAATCTCTGCTACACTGATCAATCTCTGCTACTCTGCTCAATCTCTGCTACACTGATCAATCTCTGCTACACTGATCAATCTCTGCTACACTGCTCAATCTCTACTACACTGATCAATCTCTGCTACACTGATCAATCTCTGCTACACTGATCAATCTAACCCCTCTCTGCTACACTGATCAATCTGTGCTATACTGATCAATCTCGGCTACACTGATCAATCTAACCCCTCTCTGCTACACTAATCAATCTCTGCTACACTGATCAATCTCTGCTGCAATGATCAATATCTGCTACACTGCTCAATGTCAGCTGCACTGATCAATCTCTACTACACTGCTCAATCTCTGCTACACTGCTCAATCTCTGCTACACTGATCAATCTCTGCTACACTGATAAATCTAACCCTTCTCTGCTACACTGCTCAATCTCTGCTACACTGATCAATCTAACCCCTCTCTGCAACACTGCTCAATCTCTGCTACAATAATCAATATCTGCTACACTGCTCAATCTCTGCTGCACTGATCAATCTCTGCTACACTGCTCAATCTCTGCTACACTGCTCAATCTCTGCTACACTGCTCAATCTCTGCTGCACTGATCAATCTCTGCTACACTGCTCAATCTCTGCTACACTGCTCAATCTCTGCTGCACTGATGAATCTCTGCTACACTGATCAATCTAACCCCTCTCTGCTACACTGCTCAATCTCGGCTACGCTGCTCAATCTCTGCTATACTGATCAATCTCTGCTACACTGATCAATCTAACCCCTCTCTGCTACGCTGCTCAATCTCTGCTACACTGCTCAATCTCTGCTACACTGCTCAATCTCTGCTACACTGATCAATCTCTGCTACACTGATCAACCTCTGCTACACTGCTCAATCTCTGGTACACTGATCAATCTAACCCCTCTCTGCTACACTGCTCAATCTCTGCTACAATGATCAATATCTGCTGCACTGCTCAATCTCTGCTGCACTGATCAATCTCTGCTACACTGCTCAATCTCTGCTACACTGCTCAATCTCTGCTACACTGCTCAATCTCTGCTGCACTGATCAATCTCTGCTACACTGCTCAATCTCTGCTACACTGCTCAATCTCTGCTGCACTGATGAATCTCTGCTACACTGATCAATCTAACCCCTCTCTGCTACACTGCTCAATCTCGGCTACGCTGCTCAATCTCTGCTATACTGCTCAATCTCTGCTACACTGATCAATCTCTGCGACACTGCTCCATCTCTGCTACACTGATCAATCTCTACTACACTGATCAATATCTGCTACACTGATTAATCTCTGCTACACTGCTCAATCTCTGGTACACTGATCAATCTAACCCCTCTCTGCTACACTGATCAATCTATCCCCTCTCTGCTACACTGCTCAATCTAACACCACTGTTCTACACTGCTCAATCTCTGCTACACTGATCAATCTAACCCCTCTCTGCTATACTGCTCAATCTCTGCTACACTGCTCAATCTCTGCTGCACTGCTCAATCCCTGCTACACTGATCAATCTCTGCTACACTGATCAACTTCTGCTGCACTGATCAATCTCTGCTACACTGATCAATCTCTGCTACTCTGCTCAATCTCTGCTACACTGATCAATCTCTGCTACACTGATCAATCTCTGCTACACTGCTCAATCTCTACTACACTGATCAATCTCTGCTACACTGATCAATCTCTGCTACACTGATCAATCTAACCCCTCTCTGCTACACTGATCAATCTGTGCTATACTGATCAATCTCGGCTACACTGATCAATCTAACCCCTCTCTGCTACACTAATCAATCTCTGCTACACTGATCAATCTCTGCTGCAATGATCAATATCTGCTACACTGCTCAATGTCAGCTGCCCTGATCAATCTCTACTACACTGCTCAATCTCTGCTACACTGCTCAATCTCTGCTACACTGATCAATCTCTGCTACACTGATAAATCTAACCCTTCTCTGCTACACTGCTCAATCTCTGCTACACTGATCAATCTAACCCCTCTCTGCAACACTGCTCAATCTCTGCTACAATAATCAATATCTGCTACACTGCTCAATCTCTGCTGCACTGATCAATCTCTGCTACACTGCTCAATCTCTGCTACACTGCTCAATCTCTGCTGCACTGATCAATCTCTGCTACACTGCTCAATCTCTGCTACACTGCTCAATCTCTGCTGCACTGATGAATCTCTGCTACACTGATCAATCTAACCCCTCTCTGCTACACTGCTCAATCTCGGCTACGCTGCTCAATCTCTGCTATACTGATCAATCTCTGCTACACTGATCAATCTAACCCCTCTCTGCTACGCTGCTCAATCTCTGCTACACTGCTCAATCTCTGCTACACTGCTCAATCTCTGCTACACTGATCAATCTCTGCTACACTGATCAACCTCTGCTACACTGCTCAATCTCTGGTACACTGATCAATCTAACCCCTCTCTGCTACACTGCTCAATCTCTGCTACAATGATCAATATCTGCTGCACTGCTCAATCTCTGCTGCACTGATCAATCTCTGCTACACTGCTGAATCTCTGCTACACTGCTCAATCTATGCTACACTGATGAATCTCTGCTACACTGATCAATCTCTGCTACAGTGATCAATCTGACCCTTCTCTGCTACACTGCTCAATCTCTGCTAAACCGCTCAATCTCTGCTACACTGCTCAATCTCTGCTACACTGCTGAATCTCTGCTACACTGCTCAATCTCTGCTACAGTGCTCAATCTCTGCTACACTGATCAATCTGTGCTACACTGTTCAATCTCGGCTACACTGCTCAATCTCTGCTATACTGATCAATCTCTGCTACAGTGATCAATCTAACCCCTCTCTGCTACACTGCTCAAACTTTGCTACACTGATGAATCTCTGCTACACTGCTGAATCTCTGCTACACTGATCAATCTCTGCTACACTGATCAATCTGTGCTACGCTGATCAATCTCTACTACACTGCTCAATCTCTGCTACACTGATCAATCTCTGCTACACTGCTCCAACTCTGCTACACTGATCAATCTCTGCTACACTGATTAATCTCTGCTACACTGCTCAATCTCTGGTACACTGATCAATCTAACCCCTCTCTGCTACACTGATCAATCTATCCCCTCTCTGCTACACTGTTCAATCTAACCCCACTGTTCTACACACTCTGCTACACTGATCAATCTCTGCTACACTGATCAATCTCTGCTACACTGCTCAATCTCTGGTACACTGATCAATCTAACCCCTCTCTGCTACACTGATCAATCTATCCCCTCTCTGCTACACTGTTCAATCTAATCCCACTGTTCTACACACTCTGCTACACTGATCAATCTCTGCTACACTGATCAATCTCTGCTACACTGCTCAGTCTCTGCTACACTGATCAATCTGTGCTACACTACTCAATCAATGCTACACTGATCAATCTCTGCTACACTGCTCAATCTCTGCTACACGGATTAATCTCTGCTACACTGCTCAATCTCTGGTACAATGATCAATCTAACTCCTCTCTGCTACACTGCTCAATCTCTGCTACAATGATCAATATCTGCTGCACTGCTCAATCTCTGCTGCACTGATCAATCTCTGCTGCACTGCTGAATCTCTGCTACACTGCTCAATCTCTGCTACACTGATGAATCTCTGCTACACTGATCAATCTCTGCTACACTGCTGAATCTCTGCTACACTGCTCAATCTCTGCTACACTGCTGAATCTCTGCTACACTGATCAATCTCTGCTACACTGATTAATCTCTGCTACACTGATCAATCTAACCCCTCTCTGCTGCACTGCTCAATCTCTGCTACACTGCTCAATCTCTGCTACACTGATCAATCTGTGCTACACTGTTCAATCTCGGCTACACTGCTCAATCTCTGCTATACTGATCAATCTCTGCTACAGTGATCAATCTAAACCCTCTCTGCTACACTGCTCAAACTCTGCCACACTGCTCAGTCTCTGCTACACTGCTCAATCTCTGCTACACTGATCAATCTCTGCTGCACTGATCAATCTCTGCTGCACTGCTCAATCTCTCTTACACTGATAAATCTCTGCTACTCTGCTCAATATCTGCTACACTGATTAATCTCTGCTACACTGATCAATCTCCGGTACACTGATCAATCTATCCCCTCTCTGCTGCACTGCTCAATCTGTCCCCTCTCTGCTACACTGCTCAATCTAACCCCACTGTTCTACACTGCTCAATCTCTGCTGCACTGATCAATCTCTGCTGCACTGATGAATCTCTGCTACACTGTTCAATCTCTGCTACACTGATCAATCTCTGCTGCACTGATCAATCTCTGCTACACTGATCAATCTCTGCTACATTGATCAATCTCTGCTACACTGATCTATCTACCCCTCTCTTCTGCACTGCTCAATCTCTGCTACACTGATTAATCTCTGCTACACTGCTCAATCTCTGGTACACTGATCAATCTAACCCCTCTCTGCAACACTGCTCAATCTCTGCTACAATGATCAATATCTGCTACACTGCTCAATCTCTGCTGCACTGATTAATCTCTGCTACACTGCTCAATCTCTGCTACACTGCTCAATCTCTGCTACACTGCTGAATCTCTGCTACACTGCTCAATCTCTGCTACACTGATCAGTCTCTGCTACACTGATCAATCTCTGCTACACTGCTCAATCTGTGCTACACTGATCAATCTCTGCTACACTGATAAACCTGTGCTACGCTGATCAATCTCTACTACACTGCTCAATCTCTGCTACACTGATCAATCTCTGCGACACTGCTCCATCTCTGCTACACTGATCAATCTCTACTACACTGATCAATATCTGCTACACTGATTAATCTCTGCTACACTGCTCAATCTCTGGTACACTGATCAATCTAACCCCTCTCTGCTACACTGATCAATCTATCCCCTCTCTGCTACACTGCTCAATCTAACACCACTGTTCTACACTGCTCAATCTCTGCTACACTGATCAATCTAACCCCTCTCTGCTATACTGCTCAATCTCTGCTACACTGCTCAATCTCTGCTGCACTGCTCAATCCCTGCTACACTGATCAATCTCTGCTACACTGATCAACTTCTGCTGCACTGATCAATCTCTGCTACACTGATCAATCTCTGCTACTCTGCTCAATCTCTGCTACACTGATCAATCTCTGCTACACTGATCAATCTCTGCTACACTGCTCAATCTCTACTACACTGATCAATCTCTGCTACACTGATCAATCTCTGCTACACTGATCAATCTAACCCCTCTCTGCTACACTGATCAATCTGTGCTATACTGATCAATCTCGGCTACACTGATCAATCTAACCCCTCTCTGCTACACTAATCAATCTCTGCTACACTGATCAATCTCTGCTGCAATGATCAATATCTGCTACACTGCTCAATGTCAGCTGCACTGATCAATCTCTACTACACTGCTCAATCTCTGCTACACTGCTCAATCTCTGCTACACTGATCAATCTCTGCTACACTGATAAATCTAACCCTTCTCTGCTACACTGCTCAATCTCTGCTACACTGATCAATCTAACCCCTCTCTGCAACACTGCTCAATCTCTGCTACAATGATCAATATCTGCTACACTGCTCAATCTCTGCTGCACTGATCAATCTCTGCTACACTGCTCAATCTCTGCTACACTGCTCAATCTCTGCTACACTGCTCAATCTCTGCTGCACTGATCAATCTCTGCTACACTGCTCAATCTCTGCTACACTGCTCAATCTCTGCTGCACTGATGAATCTCTGCTACACTGATCAATCTAACCCCTCTCTGCTACACTGCTCAATCTCGGCTACGCTGCTCAATCTCTGCTATACTGATCAATCTCTGCTACACTGATCAATCTAACCCCTCTCTGCTACGCTGCTCAATCTCTGCTACACTGCTCAATCTCTGCTACACTGCTCAATCTCTGCTACACTGATCAATCTCTGCTACACTGATCAACCTCTGCTACACTGCTCAATCTCTGGTACACTGATCAATCTAACCCCTCTCTGCTACACTGCTCAATATCTGCTACAATGATCAATATCTGCTGCACTGCTCAATCTCTGCTGCACTGATCAATCTCTGCTACACTGCTCAATCTCTGCTACACTGCTCAATCTCTGCTACACTGCTCAATCTCTGCTGCACTGATCAATCTCTGCTACACTGCTCAATCTCTGCTACACTGCTCAATCTCTGCTGCACTGATGAATCTCTGCTACACTGATCAATCTAACCCCTCTCTGCTACACTGCTCAATCTCGGCTACGCTGCTCAATCTCTGCTATACTGCTCAATCTCTGATACACTGATCAATCTCTGCGACACTGCTCCATCTCTGCTACACTGATCAATCTCTACTACACTGATCAATATCTGCTACACTGATTAATCTCTGCTACACTGCTCAATCTCTGGTACACTGTTCAATCTAACCCCTCTCTGCTACACTGATCAATCTATCCCCTCTCTGCTACACTGCTCAATCTAACACCACTGTTCTACACTGCTCAATCTCTGCTACACTGATCAATCTAACCCCTCTCTGCTATACTGCTCAATCTCTGCTACACTGCTCAATCTCTGCTGCACTGCTCAATCCCTGCTACACTGATCAATCTCTGCTACACTGATCAACTTCTGCTGCACTGATCAATCTCTGCTACACTGATCAATCTCTGCTACTCTGCTCAATCTCTGCTACACTGATCAATCTCTGCTACACTGATCAATCTCTGCTACACTGCTCAATCTCTACTACACTGATCAATCTCTGCTACACTGATCAATCTCTGCTACACTGATCAATCTAACCCCTCTCTGCTACACTGATCAATCTGTGCTATACTGATCAATCTCGGCTACACTGATCAATCTAACCCCTCTCTGCTACACTAATCAATCTCTGCTACACTGATCAATCTCTGCTGCAATGATCAATATCTGCTACACTGCTCAATGTCAGCTGCACTGATCAATCTCTACTACACTGCTCAATCTCTGCTACACTGCTCAATCTCTGCTACACTGATCAATCTCTGCTACACTGATAAATCTAACCCTTCTCTGCTACACTGCTCAATCTCTGCTACACTGATCAATCTAACCCCTCTCTGCAACACTGCTCAATCTCTGCTACAATGATCAATATCTGCTACACTGCTCAATCTCTGCTGCACTGATCAATCTCTGCTACACTGCTCAATCTCTGCTACACTGCTCAATCTCTGCTACACTGCTCAATCTCTGCTGCACTGATCAATCTCTGCTACACTGCTCAATCTCTGCTACACTGCTCAATCTCTGCTGCACTGATGAATCTCTGCTACACTGATCAATCTAACCCCTCTCTGCTACACTGCTCAATCTCGGCTACGCTGCTCAATCTCTGCTATACTGATCAATCTCTGCTACACTGATCAATCTAACCCCTCTCTGCTACGCTGCTCAATCTCTGCTACACTGCTCAATCTCTGCTACACTGCTCAATCTCTGCTACACTGATCAATCTCTGCTACACTGATCAACCTCTGCTACACTGCTCAATCTCTGGTACACTGATCAATCTAACCCCTCTCTGCTACACTGCTCAATCTCTGCTACAATGATCAATATCTGCTGCACTGCTCAATCTCTGCTGCACTGATCAATCTCTGCTACACTGCTCAATCTCTGCTACACTGCTCAATCTCTGCTACACTGCTCAATCTCTGCTGCACTGATCAATCTCTGCTACACTGCTCAATCTCTGCTACACTGCTCAATCTCTGCTGCACTGATGAATCTCTGCTACACTGATCAATCTAACCCCTCTCTGCTACACTGCTCAATCTCGGCTACGCTGCTCAATCTCTGCTATACTGCTCAATCTCTGCTACACTGATCAATCTCTGCGACACTGCTCCATCTCTGCTACACTGATCAATCTCTACTACACTGATCAATATCTGCTACACTGATTAATCTCTGCTACACTGCTCAATCTCTGGTACACTGATCAATCTAACCCCTCTCTGCTACACTGATCAATCTATCCCCTCTCTGCTACACTGCTCAATCTAACACCACTGTTCTACACTGCTCAATCTCTGCTACACTGATCAATCTAACCCCTCTCTGCTATACTGCTCAATCTCTGCTACACTGCTCAATCTCTGCTGCACTGCTCAATCCCTGCTACACTGATCAATCTCTGCTACACTGATCAACTTCTGCTGCACTGATCAATCTCTGCTACACTGATCAATCTCTGCTACTCTGCTCAATCTCTGCTACACTGATCAATCTCTGCTACACTGATCAATCTCTGCTACACTGCTCAATCTCTACTACACTGATCAATCTCTGCTACACTGATCAATCTCTGCTACACTGATCAATCTAACCCCTCTCTGCTACACTGATCAATCTGTGCTATACTGATCAATCTCGGCTACACTGATCAATCTAACCCCTCTCTGCTACACTAATCAATCTCTGCTACACTGATCAATCTCTGCTGCAATGATCAATATCTGCTACACTGCTCAATGTCAGCTGCACTGATCAATCTCTACTACACTGCTCAATCTCTGCTACACTGCTCAATCTCTGCTACACTGATCAATCTCTGCTACACTGATAAATCTAACCCTTCTCTGCTACACTGCTCAATCTCTGCTACACTGATCAATCTAACCCCTCTCTGCAACACTGCTCAATCTCTGCTACAATAATCAATATCTGCTACACTGCTCAATCTCTGCTGCACTGATCAATCTCTGCTACACTGCTCAATCTCTGCTACACTGCTCAATCTCTGCTACACTGCTCAATCTCTGCTGCACTGATCAATCTCTGCTACACTGCTCAATCTCTGCTACACTGCTCAATCTCTGCTGCACTGATGAATCTCTGCTACACTGATCAATCTAACCCCTCTCTGCTACACTGCTCAATCTCGGCTACGCTGCTCAATCTCTGCTATACTGATCAATCTCTGCTACACTGATCAATCTAACCCCTCTCTGCTACGCTGCTCAATCTCTGCTACACTGCTCAATCTCTGCTACACTGCTCAATCTCTGCTACACTGATCAATCTCTGCTACACTGATCAACCTCTGCTACACTGCTCAATCTCTGGTACACTGATCAATCTAACCCCTCTCTGCTACACTGCTCAATCTCTGCTACAATGATCAATATCTGCTGCACTGCTCAATCTCTGCTGCACTGATCAATCTCTGCTACACTGCTGAATCTCTGCTACACTGCTCAATCTATGCTACACTGATGAATCTCTGCTACACTGATCAATCTCTGCTACAGTGATCAATCTGACCCTTCTCTGCTACACTGCTCAATCTCTGCTAAACCGCTCAATCTCTGCTACACTGCTCAATCTCTGCTACACTGCTGAATCTCTGCTACACTGCTCAATCTCTGCTACAGTGCTCAATCTCTGCTACACTGATCAATCTGTGCTACACTGTTCAATCTCGGCTACACTGCTCAATCTCTGCTATACTGATCAATCTCTGCTACAGTGATCAATCTAACCCCTCTCTGCTACACTGCTCAAACTTTGCTACACTGATGAATCTCTGCTACACTGCTGAATCTCTGCTACACTGATCAATCTCTGCTACACTGATCAATCTGTGCTACGCTGATCAATCTCTACTACACTGCTCAATCTCTGCTACACTGATCAATCTCTGCCACACTGCTCCAACTCTGCTACACTGATCAATCTCTGCTACACTGATTAATCTCTGCTACACTGCTCAATCTCTGGTACACTGATCAATCTAACCCCTCTCTGCTACACTGATCAATCTATCCCCTCTCTGCTACACTGTTCAATCTAACCCCACTGTTCTACACACTCTGCTACACTGATCAATCTCTGCTACACTGATCAATCTCTGCTACACTGCTCAATCTCTGGTACACTGATCAATCTAACCCCTCTCTGCTACACTGATCAATCTATCCCCTCTCTGCTACACTGTTCAATCTAATCCCACTGTTCTACACACTCTGCTACACTGTTCAATCTAATCCCACTGTTCTACACACTCTGCTACACTGATCAATCTCTGCTACACTGATCAATCTCTGCTACACTGCTCAGTCTCTGCTACACTGATCAATCTGTGCTACACTACTCAATCAATGCTACACTGATCAATCTCTGCTACACTGCTCAATCTCTGCTACACGGATTAATCTCTGCTACACTGCTCAATCTCTGGTACAATGATCAATCTAACTCCTCTCTGCTACACTGCTCAATCTCTGCTACAATGATCAATATCTGCTGCACTGCTCAATCTCTGCTGCACTGATCAATCTCTGCTGCACTGCTGAATCTCTGCTACACTGCTCAATCTCTGCTACACTGATGAATCTCTGCTACACTGATCAATCTCTGCTACACTGCTGAATCTCTGCTACACTGCTCAATCTCTGCTACACTGCTGAATCTCTGCTACACTGATCAATCTCTGCTACACTGATTAATCTCTGCTACACTGATCAATCTAACCCCTCTCTGCTGCACTGCTCAATCTCTGCTACACTGCTCAATCTCTGCTACACTGATCAATCTGTGCTACACTGTTCAATCTCGGCTACACTGCTCAATCTCTGCTATACTGATCAATCTCTGCTACAGTGATCAATCTAAACCCTCTCTGCTACACTGCTCAAACTCTGCCACACTGCTCAGTCTCTGCTACACTGCTCAATCTCTGCTACACTGATCAATCTCTGCTGCACTGATCAATCTCTGCTGCACTGCTCAATCTCTCTTACACTGATAAATCTCTGCTACTCTGCTCAATCTCTGCTACACTGATTAATCTCTGCTACACTGATCAATCTCCGGTACACTGATCAATCTATCCCCTCTCTGCTGCACTGCTCAATCTGTCCCCTCTCTGCTACACTGCTCAATCTAACCCCACTGTTCTACACTGCTCAATCTCTGCTGCACTGATCAATCTCTGCTGCACTGATGAATCTCTGCTACACTGTTCAATCTCTGCTACACTGATCAATCTCTGCTACACTGATCAATCTCTGGTACACTGATCAATCTAACCCCTCTCTGCTACACTGATCAATCTATCCCCTCTCTGCTACACTGATCAATCTAACCCCACTGTTCTACAGTGCTCAATCTCTGCTGCACTGATCAATCTCTGCTACACTGATGAATCTCTGCTGCACTGCTCAATCTCTGCTGCACTGATCAATCTCTGCTACACTGATCAATCTCTGCTACATTGATCAATCTCTGCTACACTGATCTATCTACCCCTCTCTTCTGCACTGCTCAATCTCTGCTACACTGATTAATCTCTGCTACACTGCTCAATCTCTGGTACACTGATCAATCTAACCCCTCTCTGCAACACTGCTCAATCTCTGCTACAATGATCAATATCTGCTACACTGCTCAATCTCTGCTGCACTGATCAATCTCTGCTACACTGCTCAATCTCTCCTACACTGCTCAATCTCTGCTTCACTGCTGAATCTCTGCTGCACTGCTCAATCTCTGCTACACTGATCAATCTCTGCTACACTGATCAATCTCTGCAACACTGCTCAATCTGTGCTACACTGATCAATCTCTGCTACACTGATGAATCTAACGCCTCTCTGCTAAACTGAACAATCTCTGCTACACTGATCAATCTCTGCTACACTGATAAATCTAACCCCTCTCTGCTACACTGCTCAATCTCTGCTACACTGCTCAATCTAACCCCACTGTTCTACACTGCTCAATCTCTGCTACACTGATCAATCTAACCCCTCTCTGCTACACTGCTCAATCTCTGCTACACTGATCAATCTAACCCCTCTCTGCTACACTGCTCAATCTCTGCTACACTGCTCAATCTCTACTGCACTGCTCAATCCCTGCTACACTGATCAATCTCTGCTACACTGATCAACTTCTACTGCACTGATCAATCTCTGCTACACTGATCAATCTCTGCTACTCTGCTCAATTACTGCTACACTGATCAATCTCTGCTACACTGATCAATCTCTGCTACACTGCTCAATCTCTGCTACACTGCTCAATCTCTACTACACTGATCAATCTCTGCTACACTGATCAATCTCTGCTACACTGATCAACCTAACCCCTCTCTGCTACACTGATCAATCTGTGCTATACTGATCAATCTCGGCTACACTGATCAATCTAACCCCTCTCTGCTACACTAATCAATCTCTGCTACACTGATCAATCTCTGCTGCAATGATCAATATCTGCTACACTGCTCAATGTCTGCTGCACTGATCAATCTCTACTACACTGCTCAATCTCTGCTACACTGCTCAATCTCTGCTACACTGATCAATCTAACCCCTCTCTGCAACACTGCTCAATCTCTGCTACAATGATCAATATCTCCTACACTGCTCAATCTCTGCTGCACTGATCAATCTCTGCTACTCTGCTCAATCTCTGCTACACTGCTCAATCTCTGCTACACTGCTCAATCTCTGCTGCACTTAACAATCTCTGCTACACTGCTCAATCTCTGCTACACTGCTCAATCTCTGCTGCACTGATGAATCTCTGCTACACTGATCAATCTCTGCTACACTGATAAATCTAATCCTTCTTTTCTACACAGCTCAATCTCTGCTACACTGCTCAATCTCTGCTACACTGATTAATCTCTGCTACACTGCACAATCTCTGCTACACTGCTCAATCTCTGCTACACTGCTGAATCTCTGCTACACTGATCAATCTCTGCTACACGGATCAATCTCTGCTACACTGCTCAATCTCTGCTACACTGATCAATCTAACCCCTCTCTGCTACACTGATCAATCTGTGCTACACTGATCAATCTAACCCCTCTCTGCTACACTGATCAATCTCTGCTACACTGATCAATCTCTGCTACACTGATCAATCTAACCCCTCTCTGCTACACTGCTCAATCTCAGCTACGCTGCTCAATCTCTGCTATACTGATCAATCTCTGCTACACTGATCAATCTAACCCCTCTCTGCTACACTGCTCAATCTCTGCTACACTGCTCAATCTCTGCTACACTGCTCAATCTCTGCTACACTGATCAATCTCTGCTACACTGCTCAATCTCTGCTACACTGCTCAATCAATGCAACACTGATTAATCTCTGCTACACTGCTCAATCTCTGGTACACTGATCAATCTAACCCCTCTCTGCTACACTGCTCAATCTCTGCTGCACTGATCAATCTCTGCTACACTGCTGAATCTCTGCTACACTGTTCAATCTATGCTACACTGATGAATCTCTGCTACACTGATCAATCTCTGCTACAGTGATCAATCTAACCCTTCTCTGCTACACTGCTCAATCTCTGCTAAACTGCTCAATCTCTGCTACACTGCTCAATCTCTGCTACACTGCTGAATCTCTGCTACACTGATCAATCTCTGCTACACTGATCAATCTAACCCCTCTCTGCTGCACTGCTCAATCTCTGCTACACTGCTCAATCTCTGCTACACTGATCAATCTCTGCTTCACTGTTCAATCTCGGCTACACTGCTCAATCTCTGCTATACTGATCAATCTCTGCTACAGTGATCAATCTAACCCCTCTCTGCTACACTGCTCAAACTCTGCTACACTGATGAATCTCTGCTACACTGCTGAATCTCTGCTACACTGATCAATCTCTGCTACACTGATCAATCTGTGCTACGCTGATCAATCTCTACTACACTGCTCAATCTCTGCTACACTGATCAATCTCTGCTACACTGCTCCAACTCTGCTACACTGATCAATCTCTGCTACACTGATCAATCTCTGCTACACTCATTAATCTCTGCGACACTGCTCAATCTCTGGAACACTGATCAATCTAACCCCTCTCTGCTACACTGATCAATCTATCCCCTCTCTGCTACACTGCTCAATCTAACCCCACTGTTCTACACACTCTGCTACACTGATCAATCTCTGCTACACTGATTAATCTCTGCTACACTGCTCAATCTCTGGTACACTGATCAATCTGACCCCTCTCTGCTACACTGCTCAATCTCTGCTACACTGCTGAATCTCTGCTACACTGATCAATCTCTGCTACACTGATTAATCTCTGCTACACTGATCAATCTAACCCCTCTCTGCTGCACTGCTGAATCTCTGCTACACTGATCTATCTACCCCTCTCTTCTGCACTGCTCAATCTCTGCTACACTGATTAATCTCTGCTACACTGCTCAATCTCTGGTACACTGATCAATCTAACCCCTCTCTGCAACACTGCTCAATCTCTGCTACAATGATCAATATCTGCTACACTGCTCAATCTCTGCTGCACTGATCAATCTCTGCTACACTGCTCAATCTCTGCTACACTGCTGAATCTCTGCTACACTGCTCAATCTCTGCTACACTGCTGAATCTCTGCTACACTGCTCAATCTCTGCTACACTGCTCAATCTCTGCTGCACTTAACAATCTCTGCTACACTGCTCAATCTCTGCTACACTGCTCAATCTCTGCTACACTGATCAATCTCTGCTACACTGATAAATCTAATCCTTCTTTTCTACACAGCTCAATCTCTGCTACACTGCTCAATCTCTGCTACACTGATTAATCTCTGCTACACTGCACAATCTCTGCTACACTGCTCAATCTCTGCTACACTGCTGAATCTCTGCTACACTGATCAATCTCTGCTACACGGATCAATCTCTGCTACACTGCTCAATCTCTGCTACACTGATCAATCTAACCCCTCTCTGCTACACTGATCAATCTGTGCTACACTGATCAATCTAACCCCTCTCTGCTACACTGATCAATCTCTGCTACACTGATCAATCTCTGCTACACTGATCAATCTAACCCCTCTCTGCTACACTGCTCAATCTCAGCTACGCTGCTCAATCTCTGCTATACTGATCAATCTCTGCTACACTGATCAATCTAACCCCTCTCTGCTACACTGCTCAATCTCTGCTACACTGCTCAATCTCTGCTACACTGATCAATCTCTGCTACACTGCTCAATCTCTGCTACACTGCTCAATCAATGCAACACTGATTAATCTCTGCTACACTGCTCAATCTCTGGTACACTGATCAATCTAACCCCTCTCTGCTACACTGCTCAATCTCTGCTGCACTGATCAATCTCTGCTACACTGCTGAATCTCTGCTACACTGTTCAATCTATGCTACACTGATGAATCTCTGCTACACTGATCAATCTCTGCTACAGTGATCAATCTAACCCTTCTCTGCTACACTGCTCAATCTCTGCTAAACTGCTCAATCTCTGCTACACTGCTCAATCTCTGCTACACTGCTGAATCTCTGCTACACTGATCAATCTCTGCTACACTGATCAATCTAACCCCTCTCTGCTGCACTGCTCAATCTCTGCTACACTGCTCAATCTCTGCTACACTGATCAATCTCTGCTACACTGTTCAATCTCGGCTACACTGCTCAATCTCTGCTATACTGATCAATCTCTGCTACAGTGATCAATCTAACCCCTCTCTGCTACACTGCTCAAACTCTGCTACACTGATGAATCTCTGCTACACTGCTGAATCTCTGCTACACTGATCAATCTCTGCTACACTGATCAATCTGTGCTACGCTGATCAATCTCTACTACACTGCTCAATCTCTGCTACACTGATCAATCTCTGCTACACTGCTCCAACTCTGCTACACTGATCAATCTCTGCTACACTGATCAATCTCTGCTACACTCATTAATCTCTGCGACACTGCTCAATCTCTGGAACACTGATCAATCTAACCCCTCTCTGCTACACTGATCAATCTATCCCCTCTCTGCTACACTGCTCAATCTAACCCCACTGTTCTACACACTCTGCTACACTGATCAATCTCTGCTACACTGATTAATCTCTGCTACACTGCTCAATCTCTGGTACACTGATCAATCTGACCCCTCTCTGCTACACTGCTCAATCTCTGCTACACTGCTGAATCTCTGCTACACTGATCAATCTCTGCTACACTGATTAATCTCTGCTACACTGATCAATCTAACCCCTCTCTGCTGCACTGCTGAATCTCTGCTACACTGCTCAATCTCTGCTACACTGATCAATCTGTGCTACACTGTTCAATCTCGGCTACACTGCTCAATCTCTGCTATACTGATCAATCTCTGCTACAGTGATCAATCTAACCCCTCTCTGCTACACTGCTCAAACTCTGCCACACTGCTCAGTCTCTGCTACACTGCTCAATCTCTGCTACACTGATCAATCTCTGCTACACTGATCAATCTCTGCTGCACTGCTCAATCTCTGCTACACTGATAAATCTCTGCTACTCTGCTCAATCTCTGCTACACTGATCAATCTCTGCAACACTGATCAATCTCTGCTACACTGCTCAATCTCTGCTACACTGCTCAATCTCTAGTACACTGATCAATCTCTGCTACACTGATCAATCTAACCGCTCACTGATTCACTGCTCAATCTTTGCAACACTGATCAATCTAACCCCTCTCTGCTGCACTGATCAATCTCTGCTACACTGATCAATCTAATCCCTCTCTGCTACACTGCTCAATCTCTGCTACACTGCTCAATCTCTGCTGCATTGCTCAATCCCTGCTACACTGATCAATCTGTGCTACACTGATCAATCTCTGCTGCACTGATCAATCTCTGCTACACTGCTCAATCTCTGCTACACTGATCAATCTCTGCTATACTGCTCAATCTCTGCTACACTGATCAATCTCTGCTACACTGATCAATCTCTGCTACACTGATCAATCTCTGCTATGCTGATCAATCTCTGCTACACTGCTCAATCTCTGCTACACTGATCAATCTCTGCTACACTCCTCCATCTCTGCTACACTGATCAATCTCTGCTACACTGATCAATCGCTGCTACACTGATTAATCTCTGCTACACTGATCAATCTCTGGTACACTGATCAATCTATCCCCTCTCTGCTGCACTGCTCAATCTGTCCCCTCTCTGCTACACTGCTCAATCTAACCCCACTGTTCTACACTGCTCAATCTCTGCTGCACTGATCAATCTCTGCTGCACTGATGAATCTCTGCTACACTGTTCAATCTCTGCTACACTGATCAATCTCTGCTACACTGATCAATCTCTGGTACACTGATCAATCTAACCCCTCTCTGCTACACTGATCAATCTATCCCCTCTCTGCTACACTGCTCAATCTAACCCCACTGTTCTACAGTGCTTAATCTCTGCTGCACTGATCAATCTCTGCTACACTGATGAATCTCTGCTACACTGCTCAATCTCTGCTGCACTGATCAATCTCTGCTACACTGATCAATCTCTGCTACATTGATCAATCTCTGCTACACTGATCTATCTACCCCTCTCTTCTGCACTGCTCAATCTCTGCTACACTGATTAATCTTTGCTACACTGCTCAATCTCTGGTACACTGATCAATCTAACCCCTCTCTGCAACACTGCTCAATCTCTGCTACAATGATCAATATCTGCTACACTGCTCAATCTCTGCTGCACTGATCAATCTCTGCTACACTGCTCAATCTCTGCTACACTGCTCAATCTCTGCTACACTGCTGAATCTCTGCTACACTGCTCAATCTCTGCTACACTGATCAATCCCTGCTACACTGATCAATCTCTGCTACACTGCTCAATCTGTGCTACACTGATCAATCTCTGCTACACTGATCAATCTCTGCTACACTGATAAATCTCTGCTACACTGATAAATCTAACCCCTCTCTGCTACACTGCTCAATCTCTGCTACACTGCTCAATCTAACCCCACTGTTCTACACTGCTCAATCTCTGCTACACTGATCAATCTAACCCCTCTCTGCTACACTGCTCAATCTCTGCTACACTGCTCAATCTCTGCTGCACTGCTCAATCCCTGCTACACTGATCAATCTCTGCTACACTGATCAACTTCTACTGCACTGATCAATCTCTGCTACACTGATCAATCTCTGCTACTCTGCTCAATCTCTGCTACACTGATCAATCTCTGCTACACTGATCAATCTCTGCTACACTGCTCAATCTCTGCTACACTGCTCAATCTCTACTACACTGATCAATCTCTGCTACACTGATCAATCTCTGCTACACTGATCAATCTCTGGTACACTGATCAATCTAACCCCTCTCTGCTACACTGATCAATCTATCCCCTCTCTGCTACACTGCTCAATCTAACCCCACTGTTCTACAGTGCTCAATCTCTGCTGCACTGATCAATCTCTGCTACACTGATGAATCTCTGCTACACTGCTCAATCTCTGCTGCACTGATCAATCTCTGCTACACTGATCAATCTCTGCTGCATTGATCAATCTCTGCTACACTGATCTATCTACCCCTCTCTTCTGCACTGCTCAATCTCTGCTACACTGATTAATCTCTGCTACACTGCTCAATCTCTGGTACACTGATCAATCTAACCCCTCTCTGCAACACTGCTCAATCTCTGCTACAATGATCAATATCTGCTACACTGCTCAATCTCTGCTGCACTGATCAATCTCTGCTACACTGCTCAATCTCTGCTACACTGCTCAATCTCTGCTACACTGCTGAATCTCTGCTACACTGCTCAATCTCTGCTACACTGCTGAATCTCTGCTACACTGCTCAATCTCTGCTACACTGCTCAATCTCTGCTGCAGTTAACAATCTCTGCTACACTGCTCAATCTCTGCTACACTGCTCAATCTCTGCTGCACTGATGAATCTCTGCTACACTGATCAATCTCTGCTACACTGATAAATCTAATCCTTCTTTTCTACACAGCTCAATCTCTGCTACACTGCTCAATCTCTGCTACACTGATTAATCTCTGCTACACTGCACAATCTCTGCTACACTGCTCAATCTCTGCTACACTGCTGAATCTCTGCTACACTGATCAATCTCTGCTACACGGATCAATCTCTGCTACACTGCTCAATCTCTGCTACACTGATCAATCTAACCCCTCTCTGCTACACTGATCAATCTGTGCTACACTGATCAATCTAACCCCTCTCTGCTACACTGATCAATCTCTGCTACACTGATCAATCTCTGCTACACTGATCAATCTAACCCCTCTCTGCTACACTGCTCAATCTCAGCTACGCTGCTCAATCTCTGCTATACTGATCAATCTCTGCTACACTGATCAATCTAACCCCTCTCTGCTACACTGCTCAATCTCTGCTACACTGCTCAATCTCTGCTACACTGCTCAATCTCTGCTACACTGATCAATCTCTGCTACACTGCTCAATCTCTGCTACACTGCTCAATCAATGCAACACTGATTAATCTCTGCTACACTGCTCAATCTCTGGTACACTGATCAATCTAACCCCTCTCTGCTACACTGCTCAATCTCTGCTGCACTGATCAATCTCTGCTACACTGCTGAATCTCTGCTACACTGTTCAATCTATGCTACACTGATGAATCTCTGCTACACTGATCAATCTCTGCTACAGTGATCAATCTAACCCTTCTCTGCTACACTGCTCAATCTCTGCTAAACTGCTCAATCTCTGCTACACTGCTCAATCTCTGCTACACTGCTGAATCTCTGCTACACTGATCAATCTCTGCTACACTGATCAATCTAACCCCTCTCTGCTGCACTGCTCAATCTCTGCTACACTGCTCAATCTCTGCTACACTGATCAATCTCTGCTACACTGTTCAATCTCGGCTACACTGCTCAATCTCTGCTATACTGATCAATCTCTGCTACAGTGATCAATCTAACCCCTCTCTGCTACACTGCTCAAACTCTGCTACACTGATGAATCTCTGCTACACTGCTGAATCTCTGCTACACTGATCAATCTCTGCTACACTGATCAATCTGTGCTACGCTGATCAATCTCTACTACACTGCTCAATCTCTGCTACACTGATCAATCTCTGCTACACTGCTCCAACTCTGCTACACTGATCAATCTCTGCTACACTGATCAATCTCTGCTACACTCATTAATCTCTGCGACACTGCTCAATTTCTGGAACACTGATCAATCTAACCCCTCTCTGCTACACTGATCAATCTATCCCCTCTCTGCTACACTGCTCAATCTAACCCCACTGTTCTACACACTCTGCTACACTGATCAATCTCTGCTACACTGATTAATCTCTGCTACACTGCTCAATCTCTGGTACACTGATCAATCTGACCCCTCTCTGCTACACTGCTCAATCTCTGCTACACTGCTGAATCTCTGCTACACTGATCAATCTCTGCTACACTGATTAATCTCTGCTACACTGATCAATCTAACCCCTCTCTGCTGCACTGCTGAATCTCTGCTACACTGCTCAATCTCTGCTACACTGATCAATCTGTGCTACACTGTTCAATCTCGGCTACACTGCTCAATCTCTGCTATACTGATCAATCTCTGCTACAGTGATCAATCTAACCCCTCTCTGCTACACTGCTCAAACTCTGCCACACTGCTCAGTCTCTGCTACACTGCTCAATCTCTGCTACACTGATCAATCTCTGCTACACTGATCAATCTCTGCTGCACTGCTCAATCTCTGCTACACTGATAAATCTCTGCTACTCTGCTCAATCTCTGCTACACTGATCAATCTCTGCAACACTGATCAATCTCTGCTACACTGCTCAATCTCTGCTACACTGCTCAATCTCTAGTACACTGATCAATCTCTGCTACACTGATCAATCTAACCGCTCACTGATTCACTGCTCAATCTTTGCTACACTGATCAATCTAACCCCTCTCTGCTGCACTGATCAATCTCTGCTACACTGATCAATCTAATCCCTCTCTGCTACACTGCTCAATCTCTGCTACACTGCTCAATCTCTGCTGCATTGCTCAATCCCTGCTACACTGATCAATCTGTGCTACACTGATCAATCTCTGCTGCACTGATCAATCTCTGCTACACTGCTCAATCTCTGCTACACTGATCAATCTCTGCTATACTGCTCAATCTCTGCTACACTGATCAATCTCTGCTACACTGATCAATCTCTGCTACACTGATCAATCTCTGCTATGCTGATCAATCTCTGCTACACTGCTCAATCTCTGCTACACTGATCAATCTCTGCTACACTGCTCCATCTCTGCTACACTGATCAATCTCTGCTACACTGATCAATCGCTGCTACACTGATTAATCTCTGCTACACTGATCAATCTCTGGTACACTGATCAATCTATCCCCTCTCTGCTGCACTGCTCAATCTGTCCCCTCTCTGCTACACTGCTCAATCTAACCCCACTGTTCTACACTGCTCAATCTCTGCTGCACTGATCAATCTCTGCTGCACTGATGAATCTCTGCTACACTGTTCAATCTCTGCTACACTGATTAATCTCTGCTACACTGATCAATCTAACCCCTCTCTGCTGCACTGCTGAATCTCTGCTACACTGCTCAATCTCTGCTACACTGATCAATCTGTGCTACACTGTTCAATCTCGGCTACACTGCTCAATCTCTGCTATACTGATCAATCTCTGCTACAGTGATCAATCTAACCCCTCTCTGCTACACTGCTCAAACTCTGCCACACTGCTCAGTCTCTGCTACACTGCTCAATCTCTGCTACACTGATCAATCTCTGCTACACTGATCAATCTCTGCTGCACTGCTCAATCTCTGCTACACTGATAAATCTCTGCTACTCTGCTCAATCTCTGCTACACTGATCAATCTCTGCAACACTGATCAATCTCTGCTACACTGCTCAATCTCTGCTACACTGCTCAATCTCTAGTACACTGATCAATCTCTGCTACACTGATCAATCTAACCGCTCACTGATTCACTGCTCAATCTTTGCTACACTGATCAATCTAACCCCTCTCTGCTGCACTGATCAATCTCTGCTACACTGATCAATCTAATCCCTCTCTGCTACACTGCTCAATCTCTGCTACACTGCTCAATCTCTGCTGCATTGCTCAATCCCTGCCACACTGATCAATCTGTGCTACACTGATCAATCTCTGCTGCACTGATCAATCTCTGCTACACTGCTCAATCTCTGCTACACTGATCAATCTCTGCTATACTGCTCAATCTCTGCTACACTGATCAATCTCTGCTACACTGATCAATCTCTGCTACACTGATCAATCTCTGCTATGCTGATCAATCTCTGCTACACTGCTCAATCTCTGCTACACTGATCAATCTCTGCTACACTGCTCCATCTCTGCTACACTGATCAATCTCTGCTACACTGATCAATCGCTGCTACACTGATTAATCTCTGCTACACTGATCAATCTCTGGTACACTGATCAATCTATCCCCTCTCTGCTGCACTGCTCAATCTGTCCCCTCTCTGCTAGACTGCTCAATCTAACCCCACTGTTCTACACTGCTCAATCTCTGCTGCACTGATCAATCTCTGCTGCACTGATGAATCTCTGCTACACTGTTCAATCTCTGCTACACTGATCAATCTCTGCTACACTGATCAATCTCTGGTACACTGATCAATCTAACCCCTCTCTGCTACACTGATCAATCTATCCCCTCTCTGCTGCACTGCTCAATCTAACCCCACTGTTCTACAGTGCTTAATCTCTGCTGCACTGATCAATCTCTGCTACACTGATGAATCTCTGCTACACTGCTCAATCTCTGCTGCACTGATCAATCTCTGCTACACTGATCAATCTCTGCTACATTGATCAATCTCTGCTACACTGATCTATCTACCCCTCTCTTCTGCACTGCTCAATCTCTGCTACACTGATTAATCTCTGCTACACTGCTCAATCTCTGGTACACTGATCAATCTAACCCCTCTCTGCAACACTGCTCAATCTCTGCTACAATGATCAATATCTGCTACACTGCTCAATCTCTGCTGCACTGATCAATCTCTGCTACACTGCTCAATCTCTGCTACACTGCTCAATCTCTGCTACACTGCTGAATCTCTGCTACACTGCTCAATCTCTGCTACACTGATCAATCCCTGCTACACTGATCAATCTCTGCTACACTGCTCAATCTGTGCTACACTGATCAATCTCTGCTACACTGATCAATCTCTGCTACACTGATAAATCTCTGCTACACTGATAAATCTAACCCCTCTCTGCTACACTGCTCAATCTCTGCTACACTGCTCAATCTAACCCCACTGTTCTACACTGCTCAATCTCTGCTACACTGATCAATCTCTGCTATACTGCTCAATCTCTGCTACACTGATCAATCTCTGCTACACTGATCAATCTCTGCTACACTGATCAATCTCTGCTATGCTGATCAATCTCTGCTACACTGCTCAATCTCTGCTACACTGATCAATCTCTGCTACACTGCTCCATCTCTGCTACACTGATCAATCTCTGCTACACTGATCAATCGCTGCTACACTGATTAATCTCTGCTACACTGATCAATCTCTGGTACACTGATCAATCTATCCCCTCTCTGCTGCACTGCTCAATCTGTCCCCTCTCTGCTACACTGCTCAATCTAACCCCACTGTTCTACACTGCTCAATCTCTGCTGCACTGATCAATCTCTGCTGCACTGATGAATCTCTGCTACACTGTTCAATCTCTGCTACACTGATTAATCTCTGCTACACTGATCAATCTAACCCCTCTCTGCTGCACTGCTGAATCTCTGCTACACTGCTCAATCTCTGCTACACTGATCAATCTGTGCTACACTGTTCAATCTCGGCTACACTGCTCAATCTCTGCTATACTGATCAATCTCTGCTACAGTGATCAATCTAACCCCTCTCTGCTACACTGCTCAAACTCTGCCACACTGCTCAGTCTCTGCTACACTGCTCAATCTCTGCTACACTGATCAATCTCTGCTACACTGATCAATCTCTGCTGCACTGCTCAATCTCTGCTACACTGATAAATCTCTGCTACTCTGCTCAATCTCTGCTACACTGATCAATCTCTGCAACACTGATCAATCTCTGCTACACTGCTCAATCTCTGCTACACTGCTCAATCTCTAGTACACTGATCAATCTCTGCTACACTGATCAATCTAACCGCTCACTGATTCACTGCTCAATCTTTGCTACACTGATCAATCTAACCCCTCTCTGCTGCACTGATCAATCTCTGCTACACTGATCAATCTAATCCCTCTCTGCTACACTGCTCAATCTCTGCTACACTGCTCAATCTCTGCTGCATTGCTCAATCCCTGCTACACTCATCAATCTGTGCTACACTGATCAATCTCTGCTGCACTGATCAATCTCTGCTACACTGCTCAATCTCTGCTACACTGAGCAATCTCTGCTATACTGCTCAATCTCTGCTACACTGATCAATCTCTGCTACACTGATCAATCTCTGCTACACTGATCAATCTCTGCTATGCTGATCAATCTCTGCTACACTGCTCAATCTCTGCTACACTGATCAATCTCTGCTACACTGCTCCATCTCTGCTACACTGATCAATCTCTGCTACACTGATCAATCGCTGCTACACTGATTAATCTCTGCTACACTGATCAATCTCTGGTACACTGATCAATCTATCCCCTCTCTGCTGCACTGCTCAATCTGTCCCCTCTCTGCTACACTGCTCAATCTAACCCCACTGTTCTACACTGCTCAATCTCTGCTGCACTGATCAATCTCTGCTGCACTGATGAATCTCTGCTACACTGTTCAATCTCTGCTACACTGATCAATCTCTGCTACACTGATCAATCTCTGGTACACTGATCAATCTAACCCCTCTCTGCTACACTGATCAATCTATCCCCTCTCTGCTGCACTGCTCAATCTAACCCCACTGTTCTACAGTGCTTAATCTCTGCTGCACTGATCAATCTCTGCTACACTGATGAATCTCTGCTACACTGCTCAATCTCTGCTGCACTGATCAATCTCTGCTACACTGATCAATCTCTGCTACATTGATCAATCTCTGCTACACTGATCTATCTACCCCTCTCTTCTGCACTGCTCAATCTCTGCTACACTGATTAATCTCTGCTACACTGCTCAATCTCTGGTACACTGATCAATCTAACCCCTCTCTGCAACACTGCTCAATCTCTGCTACAATGATCAATATCTGCTACACTGCTCAATCTCTGCTGCACTGATCAATCTCTGCTACACTGCTCAATCTCTGCTACACTGCTCAATCTCTGCTACACTGCTGAATCTCTGCTACACTGCTCAATCTCTGCTACACTGATCAATCCCTGCTACACTGATCAATCTCTGCTACACTGCTCAATCTGTGCTACACTGATCAATCTCTGCTACACTGATCAATCTCTGCTACACTGATAAATCTCTGCTACCCTGATAAATCTAACCCCTCTCTGCTACACTGCTCAATCTCTGCTACACTGCTCAATCTAACCCCACTGTTCTACACTGCTCAATCTCTGCTACACTGATCAATCTAACCCCTCTCTGCTGCACTGCTCAATCTCTGCTACACTGATCAATCTAACCCCTCTCTGCTACACTGCTCAATCTCTGCTACACTGCTCAATCTCTGCTGCACTGCTCAATCCCTGCTACACTGATCAATCTCTGCTACACTGATCAATCTCTGCTACACTGCTCAATCTCTGCTACACTGCTCAATCTCTACTACACTGATCAATCTCTGCTACACTGATCAATCTCTGCTACACTGATCAATCTCTGGTACACTGATCAATCTAACCCCTCTCTGCTACACTGATCAATCTATCCCCTCTCTGCTACACTGCTCAATCTAACCCCACTGTTCTACAGTGCTCAATCTCTGCTGCACTGATCAATCTCTGCTACACTGATGAATCTCTGCTACACTGCTCAATCTCTGCTGCACTGATAAATCTAATCCTTCTTTTCTACACAGCTCAATCTCTGCTACACTGCTCAATCTCTGCTACACTGATTAATCTCTGCTACACTGCACAATCTCTGCTACACTGCTCAATCTCTGCTACACTGCTGAATCTCTGCTACACTGATCAATCTCTGCTACACGGATCAATCTCTGCTACACTGCTCAATCTCTGCTACACTGATCAATCTAACCCCTCTCTGCTACACTGATCAATCTGTGCTACACTGATCAATCTAACCCCTCTCTGCTACACTGATCAATCTCTGCTACACTGATCAATCTCTGCTACACTGATCAATCTAACCCCTCTCTGCTACACTGCTCAATCTCAGCTACGCTGCTCAATCTCTGCTATACTGATCAATCTCTGCTACACTGATCAATCTAAGCCCTCTCTGCTACACTGCTCAATCTCTGCTACACTGCTCAATCTCTGCTACACTGCTCAATCTCTGCTACACTGCTCAATCAATGCAACACTGATTAATCTCTGCTACACTGCTCAATCTCTGGTACACTGATCAATCTAACCCCTCTCTGCTACACTGCTCAATCTCTGCTGCACTGATCAATCTCTGCTACACTGCTGAATCTCTGCTACACTGTTCAATCTATGCTACACTGATGAATCTCTGCTACACTGATCAATCTCTGCTACAGTGATCAATCTAACCCTTCTCTGCTACACTGCTCAATCTCTGCTAAACTGCTCAATCTCTGCTACACTGCTCAATCTCTGCTACACTGCTGAATCTCTGCTACACTGATCAATCTCTGCTACACTGATCAATCTAACCCCTCTCTGCTGCACTGCTCAATCTCTGCTACACTGCTCAATCTCTGCTACACTGATCAATCTCTGCTACACTGTTCAATCTCGGCTACACTGCTCAATCTCTGCTATACTGATCAATCTCTGCTACAGTGATCAATCTAACCCCTCTCTGCTACACTGCTCAAACTCTGCTACACTGATGAATCTCTGCTACACTGCTGAATCTCTGCTACACTGATCAATCTCTGCTACACTGATCAATCTGTGCTACGCTGATCAATCTCTACTACACTGCTCAATCTCTGCTACACTGATCAATCTCTGCTACACTGCTCCAACTCTGCTACACTGATCAATCTCTGCTACACTGATCAATCTCTGCTACACTCATTAATCTCTGCGACACTGCTCAATTTCTGGAACACTGATCAATCTAACCCCTCTCTGCAACACTGATCAATCTATCCCCTCTCTGCTACACTGCTCAATCTAACCCCACTGTTCTACACACTCTGCTACACTGATCAATCTCTGCTACACTGATTAATCTCTGCTACACTGCTCAATCTCTGGTACACTGATCAATCTGACCCCTCTCTGCTACACTGCTCAATCTCTGCTACACTGCTGAATCTCTGCTACACTGATCAATCTCTGCTACACTGATTAATCTCTGCTACACTGATCAATCTAACCCCTCTCTGCTGCACTGCTGAATCTCTGCTACACTGCTCAATCTCTGCTACACTGATCAATCTGTGCTACACTGTTCAATCTCGGCTACACTGCTCAATCTCTGCTATACTGATCAATCTCTGCTACAGTGATCAATCTAACCCCTCTCTGCTACACTGCTCAAACTCTGCCACACTGCTCAGTCTCTGCTACACTGCTCAATCTCTGCTACACTGATCAATCTCTGCAACACTGATCAATCTCTGCTACACTGCTCAATCTCTGCTACACTGCTCAATCTCTAGTACACTGATCAATCTCTGCTACACTGATCAATCTAACCGCTCACTGATTCACTGCTCAATCTTTGCTACACTGATCAATCTAACCCCTCTCTGCTGCACTGATCAATCTCTGCTACACTGATCAATCTAATCCCTCTCTGCTACACTGCTCAATCTCTGCTACACTGCTCAATCTCTGCTGCATTGCTCAATCCCTGCTACACTGATCAATCTGTGCTACACTGATCAATCTCTGCTGCACTGATCAATCTCTGCTACACTGCTCAATCTCTGCTACACTGATCAATCTCTGCTATACTGCTCAATCTCTGCTACACTGATCAATCTCTGCTACACTGATCAATCTCTGCTACACTGATCAATCTCTGCTATGCTGATCAATCTCTGCTACACTGCTCAATCTCTGCTACACTGATCAATCTCTGCTACACTGCTCCATCTCTGCTACACTGATCAATCTCTGCTACACTGATCAATCACTGTTCTACACTGCTCAATCTCTGCTACACTGATCAATCTAACCCCTCTCTGCTGCACTGCTCAATCTCTGCTACACTGATCAATCTAACCCCTCTCTGCTACACTGCTCAATCTCTGCTACACTGCTCAATCTCTGCTGCACTGCTCAATCCCTGCTACACTGATCAATCTCTGCTACACTGATCAACTTCTACTGCACTGATCAATCTCTGCTACACTGATCAATCTCTGCTACACTGATCAATCTAACCCCTCTCTGCTACACTGATCAATCTATCCCCTCTCTGCTACACTGCTCAATCTAACCCCACTGTTCTACACACTCTGCTACACTGATCAATCTCTGCTACACTGATTAATCTCTGCTACACTGCTCAATCTCTGGTACACTGATCAATCTGACCCCTCTCTGCTACACTGCTCAATCTCTGCTACACTGCTGAATCTCTGCTACACTGATTAATCTCTGCTACACTGATTAATCTCTGCTACACTGATCAATCTAACCCCTCTCTGCTGCACTGGTGAATCTCTGCTACACTGCTCAATCTCTGCTACACTGATCAATCTGTGCTACACTGTTCAATCTCGGCTACACTGCTCAATCTCTGCTATACTGATCAATCTCTGCTACAGTGATCAATCTAACCCCTCTCTGCTGCACTGCTCAAACTCTGCCACACTGCTCAGTCTCTGCTACACTGCTCAATCTCTGCTACACTGATCAATCTCTGCTACACTGATCAATCTCTGCTGCACTGCTCAATCTCTGCTACACTGATAAATCTCTGCTACTCTGCTCAATATCTGCTACACTGATCAATCTCTGCAACACTGATCAATCTCTGCTACACTGCTCAATCTCTGCTACACTGCTCAATCTCTAGTACACTGATCAATCTCTGCTACACTGATCAATCTAACCGCTCACTGATTCACTGCTCAATCTTTGCTACACTGATCAATCTAACCCCTCTCTGCTGCACTGATCAATCTCTGCTACACTGATCAATCTAATCCCTCTCTGCTACACTTCTCAATCTCTGCTACACTGCTCAATCTCTGCTGCATTGCTCAATCCCTGCTACTCTGATCAATCTGTGCTACACTGATCAATCTCTGCTGCACTGATCAATCTCTGCTACACTGCTCAATCTCTGCTACACTGATCAATCTCTGCTATACTGCTCAATCTCTGCTACACTGATCAATCTCTGCTACACTGATCAATCTCTGCTACACTGATCAATCTCTGCTATGCTGATCAATCTCTGCTACACTGCTCAATCTCTGCTACACTGATCAATCTCTGCTACACTGCTCCATCTCTGCTACACTGATCAATCTCTGCTACACTGATCAATCGCTGCTACACTGATTAATCTCTGCTACACTGATCAATCTCTGGTACACTGATCAATCTATCCCCTCTCTGCTGCACTGCTCAATCTGTCCCCTCTCTGCTACACTGCTCAATCTAACCCCACTGTTCTACACTGCTCAATCTCTGCTGCACTGATCAATCTCTGCTGCACTGATGAATCTCTGCTACACTGTTCAATCTCTGCTACACTGATCAATCTCTGCTACACTGATCAATCTCTGGTACACTGATCAATCTAACCCCTCTCTGCTACACTGATCAATCTATCCCTCTCTGCTACACTGCTCAATCTAACCCCACTGTTCTACAGTGCTCAATCTCTGCTGCACTGATCAATCTCTGCTACACTGATGAATCTCTGCTACACTGCTCAATCTCTGCTGCACTGATCAATCTCTGCTACACTGATCAATCTCTGCTACATTGATCAATCTCTGCTACACTGATCTATCTACCCCTCTCTTCTGCACTGCTCAATCTCTGCTACACTGATTAATCTCTGCTACACTGCTCAATCTCTGGTACACTGATCAATCTAACCCCTCTCTGCAACACTGCTCAATCTCTGCTACAATGATCAATATCTGCTACACTGCTCAATCTCTGCTGCACTGATCAATCTCTGCTACACTGCTCAATCTCTGCTACACTGCTCAATCTCTGCTACACTGCTGAATCTCTGCTACACTGCTCAATCTCTGCTACACTGATCAATCTCTGCTACACTGATCAATCTCTGCTACACTGCTCAATCTGTGCTACACTGATCAATCTCTGCTACACTGATCAATCTCTGCTACACTGATGAATCTCTGCTACACTGATAAATCTAACCCCTCTCTGCTACACTGCTCAATCTCTGCTACACTGCTCAATCTAACCCCACTGTTCTACACTGCTCAATCTCTGCTACACTGATCAATCTAACCCCTCTCTGCTGCACTGCTCAATCTCTGCTACACTGATCAATCTAACCCCTCTCTGCTACACTGCTCAATCTCTGCTACACTGCTCAATCTCTGCTGCACTGCTCAATCCCTGCTACACTGATCAATCTCTGCTACACTGATCAACTTCTACTGCACTGATCAATCTCTGCTACACTGATCAATCTCTGCTACTCTGCTCAATCTCTGCTACACTGATCAATCTCTGCTACACTGATCAATCTCTGCTACACTGCTCAATCTCTGCTACACTGCTCAATCTCTACTACACTGATCAATCTCTGCTACACTGATCAATCTCTGGTACACTGATCAATCTAACCCCTCTCTGCTACACTGATCAATCTATCCCCTCTCTGCTACACTGCTCAATCTAACCCCACTGTTCTACAGTGCTCAATCTCTGCTGCACTGATCAATCTCTGCTACACTGATAAATCTCTGCTACACTGCTCAATCTCTGCTGCACTGATCAATCTCTGCTACACTGATCAATCTCTGCTGCATTGATCAATCTCTGCTACACTGATCTATCTACCCCTCTCTTCTGCACTGCTCAATCTCTGCTACACTGATTAATCTCTGCTACACTGCTCAATCTCTGGTACACTGATCAATCTAACCCCTCTCTGCAACACTGCTCAATCTCTGCTACAATGATCAATATCTGCTACACTGCTCAATCTCTGCTGCACTGATCAATCTCTGCTACACTGCTCAATCTCTGCTACACTGCTCAATCTCTGCTACACTGCTGAATCTCTGCTACACTGCTCAATCTCTGCTACACTGCTGAATCTCTGCTACACTGCTCAATCTCTGCTACACTATTCAATCTCTGCTACACTGATCAATCTCTGCTACACTGCTCAATCTGTGCTACACTGATCAATCTCTGCTACACTGATGAATCTAACGCCTCTCTGCTAAACTGATCAATCTCTGCTACACTGATCAATCTCTGCTACACTGATAAATCTAACCCCTCTCTGCTACACTGCTCAATCTCTGCTACACTGCTCAATCTAACCCCACTGTTCTACACTGCTCAATCTCTGCTACACTGATCAATCTAACCCCTCTCTGCTGCACTGCTCAATCTCTGCTACACTGATCAATCTAACCCTTCTCTGCTACACTGCTCAATCTCTGCTACACTGCTCAATCTCTACTGCACTGCTCAATCCCTGCTACACTGATCAATCTCTGCTACACTGATCAACTTCTACTGCACTGATCAATCTCTGCTACACTGATCAATCTCTGCTACTCTGCTCAATCTCTGCTACACTGATCAATCTCTGCTACACTGATCAATCTCTGCTACACTGCTCAATCTCTGCTACACTGCTCAATCTCTACTACACTGATCAATCTCTGCTACACTGATCAATCTCTGCTACACTGATCAATCTAACCCCTCTCTGCTACACTGATCAATCTGTGCTATACTGATCAATCTCGGCTACACTGATCAATCTAACCCCTCTCTGCTACACTAATCAATCTCTGCTACACTGATCAATCTCTGCTGCAATGATCAATATCTGCTACACTGCTCAATGTCTGCTGCACTGATCAATCTCTACTACACTGCTCAATCTCTGCTACACTGCTCAATCTCTGCTACACTGATCAATCTCTGCTACACTGATAAATCTAACCCTTCTCTGCTACACTGCTCAATCTCTGCTACACTGATCAATCTAACCCCTCTCTGCAACACTGCTCAATCTCTGCTACAATGATCAATATCTGCTACACTGCTCAATCTCTGCTGCACTGATCAATCTCTGCTACACTGCTCAATCTCTGCTACACTGATCAATCTCTGCTACACTGCACAATCTCTGCTACACTGCTCAATCTCTGCTACACTGCTGAATCTCTGCTACACTGATCAATCTCTGCTACACTGATCAATCTCTGCTACACTGCTCAATCTCTGCTACACTGATCAATCTAACCCCTCTCTGCTACACTGATCAATCTGTGCTACACTGATCAATCTAACCCCTCTCTGCTACACTGATCAATCTCTGCTACACTGATCAATCTCTGCTACACTGATCAATCTAACCTCTCTCTGCTACACTGCTCAATCTCGGCTACGCTGCTCAATCTCTGCTATACTGATCAATCTCTGCTACACGGATCAATCTAACCCCTCTCTGCCACACTGCTCAATCTCTGCTACACTGCTCAATCTCTGCTACACTGCTCAATCAATGCTACACTGATTAATCTCTGCTACACTGCTCAATCTCTGGTACACTGATCAATCTAACCCCTCTCTGCTACACTGCTCAATCTCTGCTACACTGCTCAATCTCTGCTACACTGTTCAATCTATGCTACACTGATGAATCTCTGCTACACTGATCAATCTCTGCTACAGTGATCAATCTAACCCTTCTCTGCTACACTGCTCAATCTCTGCTAAACTGCTCAATCTCTGCTACACTGCTCAATCTCTGCTACACTGCTGAATCTCTGCTACGCTGATCAATCTCTGCTACACTGATCAATCTAACCCCTCTCTGCTGCACTGCTCAATCTCTGCTACACTGCTCAATCTCTGCTACACTGATCAATCTGTGCCACACTGTTCAATCTCGGCTACACTGCTCAATCTCTGCTATACTGATCAATCTCTGCTACAGTGATCAATCTAACCCCTCTCTGCTACACTGCTCAATCTAACCCCACTGTTCTACACACTCTGCTACACTGATCAATCTCTGCTACACTGCTCAGTCTCTGCTACACTGATCAATCTGTGCTACACTACTCAATCAATGCTACACTGATCAATCTCTGCTACACTGCTCAATCTCTGCTACACTGATTAATCTCTGCGACACTGCTCAATCTCTGGTACACTGATCAATCTAACTCCTCTCTGCTACACTGCTCAATCTCTGCTACAATGATCAATATCTGCTGCACTGCTCAATCTCTGCTGCACTGATCAATCTCTGCTGCACTGCTCAATCTCTGCTACACTGCTCAATCTCTGCTACACTGATGAATCTCTGCTACACTGATCAATCTGTGCCACACTGTTCAATCTCGGCTACACTGCTCAATCTCTGCTATACTGATCAATCTCTGCTACAGTGATCAATCTAACCCCTCTCTGCTACACTGCTCAATCTCTGCTACAATGATCAATATCTGCTGCACTGCTCAATCTCTGCTGCACTGATCAATCTCTGCTACACTGCTGAATCTCTGCTACACTGTTCAATCTATGCTACACTGATGAATCTCTGCTACACTGATCAATCTCTGCTACAGTGATCAATCTAACCCTTCTCTGCTACACTGCTCAATCTCTGCTAAACTGCTCAATCTCTGCTACACTGCTCAATCTCTGCTACACTGCTGAATCTCTGCTACGCTGATCAATCTCTGCTACACTGATCAATCTAACCCCTCTCTGCTGCACTGCTCAATCTCTGCTACACTGCTCAATCTCTGCTACACTGATCAATCTGTGCCACACTGTTCAATCTCGGCTACACTGCTCAATCTCTGCTATACTGATCAATCTCTGCTACAGTGATCAATCTAACCCCTCTCTGCTACAGTGCTCAATCTAACCCCACTGTTCTACACACTCTGCTACACTGATCAATCTCTGCTACACTGCTCAGTCTCTGCTACACTGATCAATCTGTGCTACACTACTCAATCAATGCTACACTGATCAATCTCTGCTACACTGCTCAATCTCTGCTACACTGATTAATCTCTGCTACACTGCTCAGTCTCTGCTACACTGCTCAATCTCTGCTACACTGATCAATCTCTGCTACACTGCTCAATCTCTGCTACACTGCTCAATCTCTGCTGCACTGATGAATCTCTGCTACACTGATCAATCTCTGCTACACTGATAAATCTAATCCTTCTTTTCTACACAGCTCAATCTCTGCTGCACTGCTCAATCTCTGCTACACTGATCAATCTCTGCTACACTGCACAATCTCTGCTACACTGCTCAATCTCTGCTACACTGCTGAATCTCTGCTACACTGATCAATCTCTGCTACACTGATCAATCTCTGCTACACTGCTCAATCTCTGCTACACTGATCAATCTAACCCCTCTCTGCTACACTGATCAATCTGTGCTACACTGATCAATCTAACCCCTCTCTGCTACACTGATCAATCTCTGCTACACTGATCAATCTCTGCTACACTGATCAATCTAACCTCTCTCTGCTACACTGCTCAATCTCGGCTACGCTGCTCAATCTCTGCTATACTGATCAATCTCTGCTACACTGATCAATCTAACCCCTCTCTGCTACACTGCTCAATCTCTGCTACACTGCTCAATCTCTGCTACACTGCTCAATCTCTGCTACACTGATCAATCTCTGCTACACTGATCAATCTCTGCTACACTGCTCAATCAATGCTACACTGATTAATCTCTGCTACACTGCTCAATCTCTGGTACACTGATCAATCTCTGCTACACTGCTGAATCTCTGCTACACTGTTCAATCTATGCTACACTGATGAATCTCTGCTACACTGATCAATCTCTGCTACAGTGATCAATCTAACCCTTCTCTGCTACACTGCTCAATCTCTGCTAAACTGCTCAATCTCTGCTACACTGCTCAATCTCTGCTACACTGCTGAATCTCTGCTACGCTGATCAATCTCTGCTACACTGATCAATCTAACCCCTCTCTGCTGCACTGCTCAATCTCTGCTACACTGCTCAATCTCTGCTACACTGATCAATCTGTGCCACACTGTTCAATCTCGGCTACACTGCTCAATCTCTGCTATACTGATCAATCTCTGCTACAGTGATCAATCTAACCCCTCTCTGCTACACTGCTCAATCTAACCCCACTGTTCTACACACTCTGCTACACTGATCAATCTCTGCTACACTGCTCAGTCTCTGCTACACTGATCAATCTGTGCTACACTACTCAATCAATGCTACACTGATCAATCTCTGCTACACTGCTCAATCTCTGCTACAGTGATTAATCTCTGCTACACTGCTCAATCTCTGGTACACTGATCAATCTAACTCCTCTCTGCTACACTGCTCAATCTCTGCTACAATGATCAATATCTGCTGCACTGCTCAATCTCTGCTGCACTGATCAATCTCTGCTGCACTGCTCAATCTCTGCTACACTGCTCAATCTCTGCTACACTGATGAATCTCTGCTACACTGATCAATCTCCGCTACACTGCTGAATCTCTGCTACACTGCTCAATCTCTGCTACACTGCTGAATCTCTGCTACACTGATCAATCTCTGCTACACTGATTAATCTCTGCTACACTGATCAATCTATCCCCTCTCTGCTGCACTGCTCAATCTCTGCTACACTGCTCAATCTCTGCTACACTGATCAATCTGTGCTACACTGTTCAATCTCGGCTACACTGCTCAATCTCTGCTATACTGATCATTCTCTGCTACAGTGATCAATCTAACCCCTCTCTGCTACACTGCTCAAACTCTGCCACACTGCTCAGTCTCTGCTACACTGCTCAATCTCTGCTACACTGATCAATCTCTGCTACACTGATCAATCTCTGCTGCACTGCTCAATCTCTGCTACACTGATAAATCTCTGCTACTCTGCTCAATCTCTGCTACACTGATCAATCTCTGCAACACTGATCAATCTCTGCTACACTGCTCAATCTTTGCTACACTGATCAATCTCTGCTGCACTGATCAATCTCTGCTACACTGCTCAATCTCTGCTGCACTGCTCAATGCCTGCTACACTGATCAATCTCTGCTACACTGATCAACTTCTGCTGCACTGATCAATCTCTGCTACACTGATCAATTTGTGCTACGCTGATCAATCTCTGCTACACTGATCAATCTCTGCTACACTGATCAATCTCTGCTATACTGCTCAATCTCTGCTAAATTGTTCAATCTCTGCTACACTGATCAATCTCTGCTACACTGATCAATCTCTGGTACACTGATCAATCTAACCACTCTCTGCTACACTGATCAATCTATCCCCTCTCTGCTACACTGCTCAATCTAACCCCAGTATTCTACAGTGCTCAATCTCTGCTGCACTGATCAATCTCTGCTACACTGATGAATCTCTGCTACACTGCTCAATCTCTGCTGCACTGATCAATCTCTGCTACACTGATCAATCTCTGCTACATTGATCAATCTCTGCTACACTGATCTATCTACCCCTCTCTTCTGCACTGCTCAATCTCTGCTACACTGATTAATCTCTGCTACACTGCTCAATCTCTGCTACACTGATCAATCTCTGCAACACTGATCAATCTCTGCTACACTGCTCAATCCTTGCTACACTGATCAATCTAGCCCCTCTCTGCTGCACTGCTCAATCCCTGCTACACTGATCAATCTGTGCTACACTGATCAATCTCTGCTGCACTGATCAATCTCTGCTACACAGCTCAATCTCTGCTGCACTGCTCAATCCCTGCTACACTGATCAATCTCTGCTACACTGATCAACTTCTGCTGCACTGATCAATCTCTGCTACACTGATCAATCTAACCCCTCTCTGCTACACTGCTCAATCTAACCCCACTGTTCTACACACTCTGCTACACTGATCAATCTCTGCTACACTGCTCAGTCTCTGCTACACTGATCAATCTGTGCTACACTACTCAATCAATGCTACACTGATCAATCTCTGCTACACTGCTCAATCTCTGCTACACTGATTAATCTCTGCTACACTGCTCAGTCTCTGCTACACTGCTCAATCTCTGCTACACTGATCAATCTCTGCTACACTGCTCAATCTCTGCTACACTGCTCAATCTCTGCTGCACTGATGAATCTCTGCTACACTGATCAATCTCTGCTACACTGATAAATCTAATCCTTCTTTTCTACACAGCTCAATCTCTGCTGCACTGCTCAATCTCTGCTACACTGATCAATCTCTGCTACACTGCACAATCTCTGCTACACTGCTCAATCTCTGCTACACTGCTGAATCTCTGCTACACTGATCAATCTCTGCTACACTGATCAATCTCTGCTACACTGCTCAATCTCTGCTACACTGATCAATCTAACCCCTCTCTGCTACACTGATCAATCTGTGCTACACTGATCAATCTAACCCCTCTCTGCTACACTGATCAATCTCTGCTACACTGATCAATCTCTGCTACACTGATCAATCTAACCTCTCTCTGCTACACTGCTCAATCTCGGCTACGCTGCTCAATCTCTCCTATACTGATCAATCTCTGCTACACTGATCAATCTAACCCCTCTCTGCTACACTGCTCAATCTCTGCTACACTGCTCAATCTCTGCTACACTGCTCAATCTCTGCTACACTGATCAATCTCTGCTACACTGATCAATCTCTGCTACACTGCTCAATCAATGCTACACTGATTAATCTCTGCTACACTGCTCAATCTCTGGTACACTGATCAATCTAACCCCTCTCTGCTACACTGCTCAATCTCTGCTACAATGATCAATATCTGCTGCACTGCTCAATCTCTGCTGCACTGATCAATCTCTGCTGCACTGCTCAATCTCTGCTACACTGCTCAATCTCTGCTACACTGATGAATCTCTGCTACACTGATCAATCTGTGCCACACTGTTCAATCTCGGCTACACTGCTCAATCTCTGCTATACTGATCAATCTCTGCTACAGTGATCAATCTAACCCCTCTCTGCTACACTGCTCAATCTCTGCTACAATGATCAATATCTGCTGCACTGCTCAATCTCTGCTGCACTGATCAATCTCTGCTACACTGCTGAATCTCTGCTACACTGTTCAATCTATGCTACACTGATGAATCTCTGCTACACTGATCAATCTCTGCTACAGTGATCAATCTAACCCTTCTCTGCTACACTGCTCAATCTCTGCTAAACTGCTCAATCTCTGCTACACTGCTCAATCTCTGCTACACTGCTGAATCTCTGCTACGCTGATCAATCTCTGCTACACTGATCAATCTAACCCCTCTCTGCTGCACTGCTCAATCTCTGCTACACTGCTCAATCTCTGCTACACTGATCAATCTGTGCCACACTGTTCAATCTCGGCTACACTGCTCAATCTCTGCTATACTGATCAATCTCTGCTACAGTGATCAATCTAACCCCTCTCTGCTACACTGCTCAATCTAACCCCACTGTTCTACACACTCTGCTACACTGATCAATCTCTGCTACACTGCTCAGTCTCTGCTACACTGATCAATCTGAGCTACACTACTCAATCAATGCTACACTGATCAATCTCTGCTACACTGCTCAATCTCTGCTACACTGATTAATCTCTGCTACACTGCTCAGTCTCTGCTACACTGCTCAATCTCTGCTACACTGATCAATCTCTGCTACACTGCTCAATCTCTGCTACACTGCTCAATCTCTGCTGCACTGATGAATCTCTGCTACACTGATCAATCTCTGCTACACTGATAAATCTAATCCTTCTTTTCTACACAGCTCAATCTCTGCTGCACTGCTCAATCTCTGCTACACTGATCAATCTCTGCTACACTGCACAATCTCTGCTACACTGCTCAATCTCTGCTACACTGCTGAATCTCTGCTACACTGATCAATCTCTGCTACACTGATCAATCTCTGCTACACTGCTCAATCTCTGCTACACTGATCAATCTAACCCCTCTCTGCTACACTGATCAATCTGTGCTACACTGATCAATCTAACCCCTCTCTGCTACACTGATCAATCTCTGCTACACTGATCAATCTCTGCTACACTGATCAATCTAACCTCTCTCTGCTACACTGCTCAATCTCGGCTACGCTGCTCAATCTCTGCTATACTGATCAATCTCTGCTACACTGATCAATCTAACCCCTCTCTGCTACACTGCTCAATCTCTGCTACACTGCTCAATCTCTGCTACACTGCTCAATCTCTGCTACACTGATCAATCTCTGCTACACTGATCAATCTCTGCTACACTGCTCAATCAATGCTACACTGATTAATCTCTGCTACACTGCTCAATCTCTGGTACACTGATCAATCTAACCCCTCTCTGCTACACTGCTCAATCTCTGCTACAATGATCAATATCTGCTGCACTGCTCAATCTCTGCTGCACTGATCAATCTCTGCTACACTGCTGAATCTCTGCTACACTGTTCAATCTATGCTACACTGATGAATCTCTGCTACACTGATCAATCTCTGCTACAGTGATCAATCTAACCCTTCTCTGCTACACTGCTCAATCTCTGCTAAACTGCTCAATCTCTGCTACACTGCTCAATCTCTGCTACACTGCTGAATCTCTGCTACGCTGATCAATCTCTGCTACACTGATCAATCTAACCCCTCTCTGCTGCACTGCTCAATCTCTGCTACACTGCTCAATCTCTGCTACACTGATCAATCTGTGCCACACTGTTCAATCTCGGCTACACTGCTCAATCTCTGCTATACTGATCAATCTCTGCTACAGTGATCAATCTAACCCCTCTCTGCTACACTGCTCAATCTAACCCCACTGTTCTACACACTCTGCTACACTGATCAATCTCTGCTACACTGCTCAGTCTCTGCTACACTGATCAATCTGTGCTACACTACTCAATCAATGCTACACTGATCAATCTCTGCTACACTGCTCAATCTCTGCTACAGTGATTAATCTCTGCTACACTGCTCAATCTCTGGTACACTGATCAATCTAACTCCTCTCTGCTACACTGCTCAATCTCTGCTACAATGATCAATATCTGCTGCACTGCTCAATCTCTGCTGCACTGATCAATCTCTGCTGCACTGCTCAATCTCTGCTACACTGCTCAATCTCTGCTACACTGATGAATCTCTGCTACACTGATCAATCTCTGCTACACTGCTGAATCTCTGCTACACTGCTCAATCTCTGCTACACTGCTGAATCTCTGCTACACTGATCAATCTCTGCTACACTGATTAATCTCTGCTACACTGATCAATCTATCCCCTCTCTGCTGCACTGCTCAATCTCTGCTACACTGCTCAATCTCTGCTACACTGATCAATCTGTGCTACACTGTTCAATCTCGGCTACACTGCTCAATCTCTGCTATACTGATCATTCTCTGCTACAGTGATCAATCTAACCCCTCTCTGCTACACTGCTCAAACTCTGCCACACTGCTCAGTCTCTGCTACACTGCTCAATCTCTGCTACACTGATCAATCTCTGCTACACTGATCAATCTCTGCTGCACTGCTCAATCTCTGCTACACTGATAAATCTCTGCTACTCTGCTCAATCTCTGCTACACTGATCAATCTCTGCAACACTGATCAATCTCTGCTACACTGCTCAATCTTTGCTACACTGATCAATCTCTGCTGCACTGATCAATCTCTGCTACACTGCTCAATCTCTGCTGCACTGCTCAATGCCTGCTACACTGATCAATCTCTGCTACACTGATCAACTTCTGCTGCACTGATCAATCTCTGCTACACTGATCAATTTGTGCTACGCTGATCAATCTCTGCTACACTGATCAATCTCTGCTACACTGATCAATCTCTGCTATACTGCTCAATCTCTGCTAAATTGTTCAATCTCTGCTACACTGATCAATCTCTGCTACACTGATCAATCTCTGGTACACTGATCAATCTAACCACTCTCTGCTACACTGATCAATCTATCCCCTCTCTGCTACACTGCTCAATCTAACCCCAGTATTCTACAGTGCTCAATCTCTGCTGCACTGATCAATCTCTGCTACACTGATGAATCTCTGCTACACTGCTCAATCTCTGCTGCACTGATCAATCTCTGCTACACTGATCAATCTCTGCTACATTGATCAATCTCTGCTACACTGATCTATCTACCCCTCTCTTCTGCACTGCTCAATCTCTGCTACACTGATTAATCTCTGCTACACTGCTCAATCTCTGCTACACTGATCAATCTCTGCAACACTGATCAATCTCTGCTACACTGCTCAATCCTTGCTACACTGATCAATCTAGCCCCTCTCTGCTGCACTGCTCAATCCCTGCTACACTGATCAATCTCTGCTACACTGATCAATCTCTGCTGCACTGATCAATCTCTGCTACACAGCTCAATCTCTGCTGCACTGCTCAATCCCTGCTACACTGATCAATCTCTGCTACACTGATCAACTTCTGCTGCACTGATCAATCTCTGCTACACTGATCAATCTAACCCCTCTCTGCTACACTGCTCAATCTAACCCCACTGTTCTACACACTCTGCTACACTGATCAATCTCTGCTACACTGCTCAGTCTCTGCTACACTGATCAATCTGTGCTACACTACTCAATCAATGCTACACTGATCAATCTCTGCTACACTGCTCAATCTCTGCTACACTGATTAATCTCTGCTACACTGCTCAGTCTCTGCTACACTGCTCAATCTCTGCTACACTGATCAATCTCTGCTACACTGCTCAATCTCTGCTACACTGCTCAATCTCTGCTGCACTGATGAATCTCTGCTACACTGATCAATCTCTGCTACACTGATAAATCTAATCCTTCTTTTCTACACAGCTCAATCTCTGCTGCACTGCTCAATCTCTGCTACACTGATCAATCTCTGCTACACTGCACAATCTCTGCTACACTGCTCAATCTCTGCTACACTGCTGAATCTCTGCTACACTGATCAATCTCTGCTACACTGATCAATCTCTGCTACACTGCTCAATCTCTGCTACACTGATCAATCTAACCCCTCTCTGCTACACTGATCAATCTGTGCTACACTGATCAATCTAACCCCTCTCTGCTACACTGATCAATCTCTGCTACACTGATCAATCTCTGCTACACTGATCAATCTAACCTCTCTCTGCTACACTGCTCAATCTCGGCTACGCTGCTCAATCTCTGCTATACTGATCAATCTCTGCTACACTGATCAATCTAACCCCTCTCTGCTACACTGCTCAATCTCTGCTACACTGCTCAATCTCTGCTACACTGCTCAATCTCTGCTACACTGATCAATCTCTGCTACACTGATCAATCTCTGCTACACTGCTCAATCAATGCTACACTGATTAATCTCTGCTACACTGCTCAATCTCTGGTACACTGATCAATCTAACCCCTCTCTGCTACACTGCTCAATCTCTGCTACAATGATCAATATCTGCTGCACTGCTCAATCTCTGCTGCACTGATCAATCTCTGCTACACTGCTGAATCTCTGCTACACTGTTCAATCTATGCTACACTGATGAATCTCTGCTACACTGATCAATCTCTGCTACAGTGATCAATCTAACCCTTCTCTGCTACACTGCTCAATCTCTGCTAAACTGCTCAATCTCTGCTACACTGCTCAATCTCTGCTACACTGCTGAATCTCTGCTACGCTGATCAATCTCTGCTAGACTGATCAATCTAACCCCTCTCTGCTACACTGCTCAATCTAACCCCACTGTTCTACACACTCTGCTACACTGATCAATCTCTGCTACACTGCTCAGTCTCTGCTACACTGATCAATCTGTGCTACACTACTCAATCAATGCTACACTGATCAATCTCTGCTACACTGCTCAATCTCTGCTACAGTGATTAATCTCTGCTACACTGCTCAATCTCTGGTACACTGATCAATCTAACTCCTCTCTGCTACACTGCTCAATCTCTGCTACAATGATCAATATCTGCTGCACTGCTCAATCTCTGCTGCACTGATCAATCTCTGCTGCACTGCTCAATCTCTGCTACACTGCTCAATCTCTGCTACACTGATGAATCTCTGCTACACTGATCAATCTCTGCTACACTGCTGAATCTCTGCTACACTGCTCAATCTCTGCTACACTGCTGAATCTCTGCTACACTGATCAATCTCTGCTACACTGATTAATCTCTGCTACACTGATCAATCTATCCCCTCTCTGCTGCACTGCTCAATCTCTGCTACACTGCTCAATCTCTGCTACACTGATCAATCTGTGCTACACTGTTCAATCTCGGCTACACTGCTCAATCTCTGCTATACTGATCATTCTCTGCTACAGTGATCAATCTAACCCCTCTCTGCTACACTGCTCAAACTCTGCCACACTGCTCAGTCTCTGCTACACTGCTCAATCTCTGCTACACTGATCAATCTCTGCTACACTGATCAATCTCTGCTGCACTGCTCAATCTCTGCTACACTGATAAATCTCTGCTACTCTGCTCAATCTCTGCTACACTGATCAATCTCTGCAACACTGATCAATCTCTGCTACACTGCTCAATCTTTGCTACACTGATCAATCTCTGCTGCACTGATCAATCTCTGCTACACTGCTCAATCTCTGCTGCACTGCTCAATGCCTGCTACACTGATCAATCTCTGCTACACTGATCAACTTCTGCTGCACTGATCAATCTCTGCTACACTGATCAATTTGTGCTACGCTGATCAATCTCTGCTACACTGATCAATCTCTGCTACACTGATCAATCTCTGCTATACTGCTCAATCTCTGCTAAATTGTTCAATCTCTGCTACACTGATCAATCTCTGCTACACTGATCAATCTCTGGTACACTGATCAATCTAACCACTCTCTGCTACACTGATCAATCTATCCCCTCTCTGCTACACTGCTCAATCTAACCCCAGTATTCTACAGTGCTCAATCTCTGCTGCACTGATCAATCTCTGCTACACTGATGAATCTCTGCTACACTGCTCAATCTCTGCTGCACTGATCAATCTCTGCTACACTGATCAATCTCTGCTACATTGATCAATCTCTGCTACACTGATCTATCTACCCCTCTCTTCTGCACTGCTCAATCTCTGCTACACTGATTAATCTCTGCTACACTGCTCAATCTCTGCTACACTGATCAATCTCTGCAACACTGATCAATCTCTGCTACACTGCTCAATCCTTGCTACACTGATCAATCTAGCCCCTCTCTGCTGCACTGCTCAATCCCTGCTACACTGATCAATCTGTGCTACACTGATCAATCTCTGCTGCACTGATCAATCTCTGCTACACAGCTCAATCTCTGCTGCACTGCTCAATCCCTGCTACACTGATCAATCTCTGCTACACTGATCAACTTCTGCTGCACTGATCAATCTCTGCTACACTGATCAATTTGTGCTACACTGCTCAATCTCTGCTACACTGATCAATCTGTGCCACACTGTTCAATCTCGGCTACACTGCTCAATCTCTGCTATACTGATCAATCTCTGCTACAGTGATCAATCTAACCCCTCTCTGCTACACTGCTCAATCTAACCCCACTGTTCTACACACTCTGCTACACTGATCAATCTCTGCTACACTGCTCAGTCTCTGCTACACTGATCAATCTGTGCTACACTACTCAATCAATGCTACACTGATCAATCTCTGCTACACTGCTCAATCTCTGCTACACTGATTAATCTCTGCTACACTGCTCAATCTCTGGTACACTGATCAATCTAACTCCTCTCTGCTACACTGCTCAATCTCTGCTACAATGATCAATATCTGCTGCACTGCTCAATCTCTGCTGCACTGATCAATCTCTGCTGCACTGCTCAATCTCTGCTACACTGCTCAATCTCTGCTACACTGATGAATCTCTGCTACACTGATCAATCTCTGCTACACTGCTGAATCTCTGCTACACTGCTCAATCTCTGCTACACTGCTGAATCTCTGCTACACTGATCAATCTCTGCTACACTGATTAATCTCTGCTACACTGATCAATCTATCCCCTCTCTGCTGCACTGCTCAATCTCTGCTACACTGCTCAATCTCTGCTACACTGATCAATCTGTGCTACACTGTTCAATCTCGGCTACACTGCTCAATCTCTGCTATACTGATCAATCTCTGCTACAGTGATCAATCTAACCCCTCTCTGCTACACTGCTCAAACTCTGCCACACTGCTCAGTCTCTGCTACACTGCTCAATCTCTGCTACACTGATCAATCTCTGCTACACTGATCAATCTCTGCTGCACTGCTCAATCTCTGCTACACTGATAAATCTCTGCTACTCTGCTCAATCTCTGCTACACTGATCAATCTCTGCAACACTGATCAATCTCTGCTACACTGCTCAATCTTTGCTACACTGATCAATCTCTGCTGCACTGATCAATCTCTGCTACACTGCTCAATCTCTGCTGCACTGCTCAATGCCTGCTACACTGATCAATCTCTGCTACACTGATCAACTTCTGCTGCACTGATCAATCTCTGCTACACTGATCAATTTGTGCTACGCTGATCAATCTCTGCTACACTGATCAATCTCTGCTACACTGATCAATCTCTGCTATACTGCTCAATCTCTGCTAAATTCTTCAATCTCTGCTACACTGATCAATCTCTGCTACACTGATCAATCTCTGGTACACTGATCAATCTAACCACTCTCTGCTACACTGATCAATCTATCCCCTCTCTGCTACACTGCTCAATCTAACCCCAGTATTCTACAGTGCTCAATCTCTGCTGCACTGATCAATCTCTGCTACACTGATGAATCTCTGCTACACTGCTCAATCTCTGCTGCACTGATCAATCTCTGCTACACTGATCAATCTCTGCTACATTGATCAATCTCTGCTACACTGATCTATCTACCCCTCTCTTCTGCACTGCTCAATCTCTGCTACACTGATTAATCTCTGCTACACTGCTCAATCTCTGCTACACTGATCAATCTCTGCAACACTGATCAATCTCTGCTACACTGCTCAATCCTTGCTACACTGATCAATCTAGCCCCTCTCTGCTGCACTGCTCAATCCCTGCTACACTGATCAATCTGTGCTACACTGATCAATCTCTGCTGCACTGATCAATCTCTGCTACACAGCTCAATCTCTGCTGCACTGCTCAATCCCTGCTACACTGATCAATCTCTGCTACACTGATCAACTTCTGCTGCACTGATCAATCTCTGCTACACTGATCAATTTGTGCTACGCTGATCAATCTCTGCTATACTGCTCAATCTCTGCTACACTGCTCAATCTCTGCTACACTGTTCAATCTCTGCTACACTGATCAATCTCTGCTACACTGATCAATCTCTGGTACACTGATCAATCTAACCCCTCTCTGCTACACTGATCAATCTATCCCCTCTCTGCTACACTGCTCAATCGAACCCCACTGTTCTACAGTGCTCAATCTCTGCTGCACTGATCAATCTCTGCTACACTGATGAATCTCTGCTACACTGCTCAATCTCTGCTGCACTGATCAATCTCTGCTACACTGATCAATCTCTGCTACATTGATCAATCTCTGCTACACTGATCTATCTACCCCTCTCTTCTGCACTGCTCAATCTCTGCTACACTGATTAATCTCTGCTACACTGCTCAATCTCTGCTACACTGATCAATCTCTGCAACACTGATCAATCTCTGCTACACTGCTCAATCCTTGCTACACTGATCAATCTAGCCCCTCTCTGCTGCACTGCTCAATCCCTGCTACACTGATCAATCTGTGCTACACTGATCAATCTCTGCTGCACTGATCAATCTCTGCTACACAGCTCAATCTCTGCTGCACTGCTCAATCCCTGCTACACTGATCAATCTCTGCTACACTGATCAACTTCTGCTGCACTGATCAATCTCTGCTACACTGATCAATTTGTGCTACACTGCTCAATCTCTGCTACACTGATCAATCTGTGCCACACTGTTCAATCTCGGCTACACTGCTCAATCTCTGCTATACTGATCAATCTCTGCTACAGTGATCAATCTAACCCCTCTCTGCTACACTGCTCAATCTAACCCCACTGTTCTACACACTCTGCTACACTGATCAATCTCTGCTACACTGCTCAGTCTCTGCTACACTGATCAATCTGTGCTACACTACTCAATCAATGCTACACTGATCAATCTCTGCTACACTGCTCAATCTCTGCTACACTGATTAATCTCTGCTACACTGCTCAATCTCTGGTACACTGATCAATCTAACTCCTCTCTGCTACACTGCTCAATCTCTGCTACAATGATCAATATCTGCTGCACTGCTCAATCTCTGCTGCACTGATCAATCTCTGCTGCACTGCTCAATCTCTGCTACACTGCTCAATCTCTGCTACACTGATGAATCTCTGCTACACTGATCAATCTCTGCTACACTACTGAATCTCTGCTACACTGCTCAATCTCTGCTACACTGCTGAATCTCTGCTACACTGATCAATCTCTGCTACACTGATTAATCTCTGCTACACTGATCAATCTATCCCCTCTCTGCTGCACTGCTCAATCTCTGCTACACTGCTCAATCTCTGCTACACTGATCAATCTGTGCTACACTGTTCAATCTCGGCTACACTGCTCAATCTCTGCTATACTGATCAATCTCTGCTACAGTGATCAATCTAACCCCTCTCTGCTACACTGCTCAAACTCTGCCACACTGCTCAGTCTCTGCTACACTGCTCAATCTCTGCTACACTGATCAATCTCTGCTACACTGATCAATCTCTGCTGCACTGCTCAATCTCTGCTACACTGATAAATCTCTGCTACTCTGCTCAATCTCTGCTACACTGATCAATCTCTGCAACACTGATCAATCTCTGCTACACTGCTCAATCTTTGCTACACTGATCAATCTCTGCTGCACTGATCAATCTCTGCTACACTGCTCAATCTCTGCTGCACTGCTCAATGCCTGCTACACTGATCAATCTCTGCTACACTGATCAACTTCTGCTGCACTGATCAATCTCTGCTACACTGATCAATTTGTGCTACGCTGATCAATCTCTGCTACACTGATCAATCTCTGCTACACTGATCAATCTCTGCTATACTGCTCAATCTCTGCTAAATTCTTCAATCTCTGCTACACTGATCAATCTCTGCTACACTGATCAATCTCTGGTACACTGATCAATCTAACCACTCTCTGCTACACTGATCAATCTATCCCCTCTCTGCTACACTGCTCAATCTAACCCCAGTATTCTACAGTGCTCAATCTCTGCTGCACTGATCAATCTCTGCTACACTGATGAATCTCTGCTACACTGCTCAATCTCTGCTGCACTGATCAATCTCTGCTACACTGATCAATCTCTGCTACATTGATCAATCTCTGCTACACTGATCTATCTACCCCTCTCTTCTGCACTGCTCAATCTCTGCTACACTGATTAATCTCTGCTACACTGCTCAATCTCTGCTACACTGATCAATCTCTGCAACACTGATCAATCTCTGCTACACTGCTCAATCCTTGCTACACTGATCAATCTAGCCCCTCTCTGCTGCACTGCTCAATCCCTGCTACACTGATCAATCTGTGCTACACTGATCAATCTCTGCTGCACTGATCAATCTCTGCTACACAGCTCAATCTCTGCTGCACTGCTCAATCCCTGCTACACTGATCAATCTCTGCTACACTGATCAACTTCTGCTGCACTGATCAATCTCTGCTACACTGATCAATTTGTGCTACGCTGATCAATCTCTGCTATACTGCTCAATCTCTGCTACACTGCTCAATCTCTGCTACACTGTTCAATCTCTGCTACACTGATCAATCTCTGCTACACTGATCAATCTCTGGTACACTGATCAATCTAACCCCTCTCTGCTACACTGATCAATCTATCCCCTCTCTGCTACACTGCTCAATCGAACCCCACTGTTCTACAGTGCTCAATCTCTGCTGCACTGATCAATCTCTGCTACACTGATGAATCTCTGCTACACTGCTCAATCTCTGCTGCACTGATCAATCTCTGCTACACTGATCAATCTCTGCTACATTGATCAATCTCTGCTACACTGATCTATCTACCCCTCTCTTCTGCACTGCTCAATCTCTGCTACACTGATTAATCTCTGCTACACTGCTCAATCTCTGGTACACTGATCAATCTAACCCCTCTCTGCAACACTGCTCAATCTCTGCTACAATGATCAATATCTGCTACACTGCTCAATCTCTGCTGCACTGATCAATCTCCGCTACACTGCTCAATCTCTGCTACACTGCTCTATCTCTGCTACACTGCTGAATCTCTGCTACACTGCTCAGTCTCTGCTACACTGATCAAACTCTGCTACACTGATCAATCTCTGCTACACTGCTCAATCTGTGCTACACTGATCAATCTCTGCTACACTGATGAATCTAACGCCTCTCTGCGAAACTGATCAATCTCTGCTACACTGATCAATCTCTGCTACACTGATAAATCTAACCCCTCTCTGCTACACTGCTCAATCTCTGCTACACTGCTCAATCTAACCCCACTGTTCTACACTGCTCAATCTCTGCAAAACTGATCAATCTCTGCTACACTGATGAATCTCTGCTACGCTGCTCAATCTCTGCTACACTGATCAATCTGTGCTACGCTGATCAATCTCTACTACACTGCTCAATCTCTGCTACACTGATCAATCTCTGCAACACTGCTCAATCTCTGCTACACTGTTCAATCTCTGCTACACTGATCAATCTCTGCTACACTGATCAATCTCTGGTACACTGATCAATCTAACCCCTCTCTGCTACACTGATCAATCTATCCCCTCTCTGCTACACTGCTCAATCGAACCCCACTGTTCTACAGTGCTCAATGTCTGCTGCACTGATCAATCTCTGCTACACTGATGAATCTCTGCTACACTGCTCAATCTCTGCTGCACTGATCAATCTCTGCTACACTGATCAATCTCTGCTACATTGATCAATCTCTGCTACACTGATCTATCTACCCCTCTCTTCTGCACTGCTCAATCTCTGCTACACTGATTAATCTCTGCTACACTGCTCAATCTCTGGTACACTGATCAATCTAACCCCTCTCTGCAACACTGCTCAATCTCTGCTACAATGATCAATATCTGCTACACTGCTCAATCTCTGCTGCACTGATCAATCTCCGCTACACTGCTCAATCTCTGCTACACTGCTCTATCTCTGCTACACTGCTGAATCTCTGCTACACTGCTCAGTCTCTGCTACACTGATCAAACTCTGCTACACTGATCAATCTCTGCTACACTGCTCAATCTGTGCTACACTGATCAATCTCTGCTACACTGATGAATCTAACGCCTCTCTGCGAAACTGATCAATCTCTGCTACACTGATCAATCTCTGCTACACTGATAAATCTAACCCCTCTCTGCTACACTGCTCAATCTCTGCTACACTGCTCAATCTAACCCCACTGTTCTACACTGCTCAATCTCTGCAAAACTGATCAATCTCTGCTACACTGATGAATCTCTGCTACGCTGCTCAATCTCTGCTACACTGATCAATCTGTGCTACGCTGATCAATCTCTACTACACTGCTCAATCTCTGCTACACTGATCAATCTCTGCAACACTGCTCCATCTCTGCTACACTGATCAATCTCTACTACACTGATCAATATCTGCTACACTGATTAATCTCTGCTACACTGCTCAATCTCTGGTACACTGATCAATCTAACCCCTCTCTGCTACACTGATCAATCTATCCCCTCTCTGCTACACTGCTCAATCTAACACCACTGTTCTACACTGCTTAATCTCTGCTACACTGATCAATCTAACCCCTCTCTGCTACACTAATCAATCTCTGCTACACTGATCAATCTCTGCTGCATTGATCAATATCTGCTACACTGCTCAATTTCTGCTGCACTGATCAATCTCTGCTACACTGCTCAATCTCTGCTACACTGATCAATCTCTTCTACACTGATCAATCTCTGCTACACTGATAAATCAAACCCTTCTCTGCTACACTGCTCAATCTCTGCTACACTGATCAATCTAACCCCTCTCTGCAACACTGCTCAATCTCTGCTACAATGATCAATATCTGCTACACTGCTCAATCTCTGCTGCACTGATCAATCTCTGCTACACTGCTCAATCTCTGCTACACTGCTCAATCTCTGCTACACTGATCAATCTCTGCTACACTGATCAATCTCTGCTACACTGATCAATCTAACCCCTCTCTGCTGCACTGCTCAATCTCTGCTACACTGCTCAATCTCTGCTACACTGATCAATCTGTGCCACACTGTTCAATCTCGGCTACACTGCTCAATCTCTGCTATACTGATCAATCTCTGCTACAGTGATCAATCTAACCCCTCTCTGCTACACTACTCAATCTAACCCCACTGTTCTACACACTCTGCTACACTGATCAATCTGTGCTACACTACTCAATCAATGCTACACTGATCAATTTCTGCTACACTGCTCAATCTCTGCTACACTGATTAATCTCTGCTACACTGCTCAATCTCTGGTACACTGATCAATCTAACTCCTCTCTGCTACACTGCTCAATCTCTGCTACAATGATCAATATCTGCTGCACTGCTCAATCTCTGCTGCACTGATCAATCTCTGCTGCACTGCTCAATCTCTGCTACACTGCTCAATCTCTGCTACACTGATGAATCTCTGCTACACTGATCAATCTCTGCTACACTGCTGAATCTCTGCTACACTGCTCAATCTCTGCTACACTGCTGAATCTCTGCTACACTGATCAATCTCTGCTACACTGATTAATCTCTGCTACACTGATCAATCTATCCCCTCTCTGCTGCACTGCTCAATCTCTGCTACACTGCTCAATCTCTGCTACACTGATCAATCTGTGCTACACTGTTCAATCTCGGCTACACTGCTCAATCTCTGCTATACTGATCAATCTCTGCTACAGTGATCAATCTAACCCCTCTCTGCTACACTGCTCAAACTCTGCCACACTGCTCAGTCTCTGCTACACTGCTCAATCTCTGCTACACTGATCAATCTCTGCTACACTGATCAATCTCTGCTGCACTGCTCAATCTCTGCTACACTGATAAATCTCTGCTACTCTGCTCAATCTCTGCTACACTGATCAATCTCTGCAACACTGATCAATCTCTGCTACACTGCTCAATCTTTGCTACACTGATCAATCTCTGCTGCACTGATCAATCTCTGCTACACTGCTCAATCTCTGCTGCACTGCTCAATGCCTGCTACACTGATCAATCTCTGCTACACTGATCAACTTCTGCTGCACTGATCAATCTCTGCTACACTGATCAATTTGTGCTACGCTGATCAATCTCTGCTACACTGATCAATCTCTGCTACACTGATCAATCTCTGCTATACTGCTCAATCTCTGCTAAATTCTTCAATCTCTGCTACACTGATCAATCTCTGCTACACTGATCAATCTCTGGTACACTGATCAATCTAACCACTCTCTGCTACACTGATCAATCTATCCCCTCTCTGCTACACTGCTCAATCTAACCCCAGTGTTCTACAGTGCTCAATCTCTGCTGCACTGATCAATCTCTGCTACACTGATGAATCTCTGCTACACTGCTCAATCTCTGCTGCACTGATCAATCTCTGCTACACTGATCAATCTCTGCTACATTGATCAATCTCTGCTACACTGATCTATCTACCCCTCTCTTCTGCACTGCTCAATCTCTGCTACACTGATTAATCTCTGCTACACTGCTCAATCTCTGCTACACTGATCAATCTCTGCAACACTGATCAATCTCTGCTACACTGCTCAATCCTTGCTACACTGATCAATCTAGCCCCTCTCTGCTGCACTGATCAATCTCTGCTACACTGATCAATCTAATCCCTCTCTGCTACACTGCTCAATCTCTGCTGCACTGCTCAATCCCTGCTACACTGATCAATCTGTGCTACACTGATCAATCTCTGCTGCACTGATCAATCTCTGCTACACAGCTCAATCTCTGCTGCACTGCTCAATCCCTGCTACACTGATCAATCTCTGCTACACTGATCAACTTCTGCTGCACTGATCAATCTCTGCTACACTGATCAATTTGTGCTACGCTGATCAATCTCTGCTACACTGCTCAATCTCTGCTACACTGATCAATCTCTGCTATACTGCTCAATCTCTGCTACACTGCTCAATCTCTCCTACACTGTTCAATCTCTGCTACACTGATCAATCTCTGCTACACTGATCAATCTCTGGTACACTGATCAATCTAACCCCTCTCTGCTACACTGATCAATCTATCCCCTCTCTGCTACACTGCTCAATCGAACCCCACTGTTCTACAGTGCTCAATCTCTGCTGCACTGATCAATCTCTGCTACACTGATGAATCTCTGCTACACTGCTCAATCTCTGCTGCACTGATCAATCTCTGCTACACTGATCAATCTCTGCTACATTGATCAATCTCTGCTACACTGATCTATCTACCCCTCTCTTCTGCACTGCTCAATCTCTGCTACACTGATTAATCTCTGCTACACTGCTCAATCTCTGGTACACTGATCAATCTAACCCCTCTCTGCAACACTGCTCAATCTCTGCTACAATGATCAATATCTGCTACACTGCTCAATCTCTGCTGCACTGATCAATCTCCGCTACACTGCTCAATCTCTGCTACACTGCTCAATCTCTGCTACACTGCTGAATCTCTGCTACACTGCTCAGTCTCTGCTACACTGATCAAACTCTGCTACACTGATCAATCTCTGCTACACTGCTCAATCTGTGCTACACTGATCAATCTCTGCTACACTGATGAATCTAACGCCTCTCTGCGAAACTGATCAATCTCTGCTACACTGATCAATCTCTGCTACACTGATAAATCTAACCCCTCTCTGCTACACTGCTCAATCTCTGCTACACTGCTCAATCTAACCCCACTGTTCTACACTGCTCAATCTCTGCAAAACTGATCAATCTCTGCTACACTGATGAATCTCTGCTACACTGCTCAATCTCTGCTACACTGATCAATCTGTGCTACGCTGATCAATCTCTACTACACTGCTCAATCTCTGCTACACTGATCAATCTCTGCGACACTGCTCCATCTCTGCTACACTGATCAATCTCTACTACACTGATCAATATCTGCTACACTGATTAATCTCTGCTACACTGCTCAATCTCTGGTACACTGATCAATCTAACCCCTCTCTGCTACACTGATCAATCTATCCCCTCTCTGCTACACTGCTCAATCTAACACCACTGTTCTACACTGCTTAATCTCTGCTACACTGATCAATCTAACCCCTCTCTGCTACACTAATCAATCTCTGCTACACTCATCAATCTCTGCTGCATTGATCAATATCTGCTACACTGCTCAATTTCTGCTGCACTGATCAATCTCTGCTACACTGCTCAATCTCTGCTACACTGATCAATCTCTTCTACACTGATCAATCTCTGCTACACTGATAAATCTAACCCTTCTCTGCTACACTGCTCAATCTCTGCTACACTGATCAATCTAACCCCTCTCTGCAACACTGCTCAATCTCTGCTACAATGATCAATATCTGCTACACTGCTCAATCTCTGCTGCACTGATCAATCTCTGCTACACTGCTCAATCTCTGCTACACTGCTCAATCTCTGCTACACTGCTCAATCTCTGCTGCACTTATCAATCTCTGCTACACTGCTCAATCTCTGCTACACTGCTCAATCTCTGCTGCACTGATGAATCTCTGCTACACTGATCAATCTCTGCTACACTGATAAATCTAATCCTTCTTTTCTACACAGCTCAATCTCTGCAGCACTGCTCAATCTCTGCTACACTGATCAATCTCTGCTACACTGCACAATCTCTGCTACACTGCTCAATCTCTGCTACACTGCTGAATCTCTGCTACACTGATCAATCTCTGCTACACTGATCAATCTCTGCTACACTGCTCAATCTCTGCTACACTGATCAATCTAACCCCTCTCTGCTACACTGATCAATCTGTGCTACACTGATCAATCTAACCCCTCTCTGCTACACTGATCAATCTCTGCTACACTGATCAATCTCTGCTACACTGATCAATCTAACCTCTCTCTGCTACACTGCTCAATCTCGGCTACGCTGCTCAATCTCTGCTATACTGATCAATCTCTGCTACACGGATCAATCTAACCCCTCTCTGCCACACTGCTCAATCTCTGCTACACTGCTCAATCTCTGCTACACTGCTCAATCTCTGCTACACTGATCAATCTCTGCTACACTGATCAATCTCTGCTACACTGCTCAATCAATGCTACACTGATTAATCTCTGCTACACTGCTCAATCTCTGGTACACTGATCAATCTAACCCCTCTCTGCTACACTGCTCAATCTCTGCTACAATGATCAATATCTGCTGCACTGCTCAATCTCTGCTGCACTGATCAATCTCTGCTACACTGCTGAATCTCTGCTACACTGTTCAATCTATGCTACAGTGATCAATCTAACCCTTCTCTGCTACACTGCTCAATCTCTGCTAAACTGCTCAATCTCTGCTACACTGCTCAATCTCTGCTACACTGCTGAATCTCTGCTACGCTGATCAATCTCTGCTACACTGATCAATCTAACCCCTCTCTGCTGCACTGCTCAATCTCTGCTACACTGCTCAATCTCTGCTACACTGATCAATCTGTGCCACACTGTTCAATCTCGGCTACACTGCTCAATCTCTGCTATACTGATCAATCTCTGCTACAGTGATCAATCTAACCCCTCTCTGCTACACTGCTCAATCTAACCCCACTGTTCTACACACTCTGCTACACTGATCAATCTCTGCTACACTGCTCATTCTCTGCTACACTGATCAATCTGTGCTACACTACTCAATCAATGCTACACTGATCAATCTCTGCTACACTGCTCAATCTCTGCTACACTGATTAATCTCTGCTACACTGCTCAATCTCTGGTACACTGATCAATCTAACTCCTCTCTGCTACACTGCTCAATCTCTGCTACAATGATCAATATCTGCTGCACTGCTCAATCTCTGCTGCACTGATCAATCTCTGCTGCACTGCTCAATCTCTGCTACACTGCTCAATCTCTGCTACACTGATGAATCTCTGCTACACTGATCAATCTGTGCCACACTGTTCAATCTCGGCTACACTGCTCAATCTCTGCTATACTGATCAATCTCTGCTACAGTGATCAATCTAACCCCTCTCTGCTACACTGCTCAATCTAACCCCACTGTTCTACACACTCTGCTACACTGATCAATCTCTGCTACACTGCTCAGTCTCTGCTACACTGATCAATCTGTGCTACACTACTCAATCAATGCTACACTGATCAATTTCTGCTACACTGCTCAATCTCTGCTACACTGATTAATCTCTGCTACACTGCTCAATCTCTGGTACACTGATCAATCTAACTCCTCTCTGCTACACTGCTCAATCTCTGCTACAATGATCAATATCTGCTGCACTGCTCAATCTCTGCTGCACTGATCAATCTCTGCTGCACTGCTCAATCTCTGCTACACTGCTCAATCTCTGCTACACTGATGAATCTCTGCTACACTGATCAATCTCTGCTACACTGCTGAATCTCTGCTACACTGCTCAATCTCTGCTACACTGCTGAATCTCTGCTACACTGATCAATCTCTGCTACACTGATTAATCTCTGCTACACTGATCAATCTATCCCCTCTCTGCTGCACTGCTCAATCTCTGCTACACTGCTCAATCTCTGCTACACTGATCAATCTGTGCTACACTGTTCAATCTCGGCTACACTGCTCAATCTCTGCTATACTGATCAATCTCTGCTACAGTGATCAATCTAACCCCTCTCTGCTACACTGCTCAAACTCTGCCACACTGCTCAGTCTCTGCTACACTGCTCAATCTCTGCTACACTGATCAATCTCTGCTACACTGATCAATCTCTGCTGCACTGCTCAATCTCTGCTACACTGATAAATCTCTGCTACTCTGCTCAATCTCTGCTACACTGATCAATCTCTGCAACACTGATCAATCTCTGCTACACTGCTCAATCTTTGCTACACTGATCAATCTCTGCTGCACTGATCAATCTCTGCTACACTGCTCAATCTCTGCTGCACTGCTCAATGCCTGCTACACTGATCAATCTCTGCTACACTGATCAACTTCTGCTGCACTGATCAATCTCTGCTACACTGATCAATTTGTGCTACGCTGATCAATCTCTGCTACACTGATCAATCTCTGCTACACTGATCAATCTCTGCTATACTGCTCAATCTCTGCTAAATTCTTCAATCTCTGCTACACTGATCAATCTCTGCTACACTGATCAATCTCTGGTACACTGATCAATCTAACCACTCTCTGCTACACTGATCAATCTATCCCCTCTCTGCTACACTGCTCAATCTAACCCCAGTGTTCTACAGTGCTCAATCTCTGCTGCACTGATCAATCTCTGCTACACTGATGAATCTCTGCTACACTGCTCAATCTCTGCTGCACTGATCAATCTCTGCTACACTGATCAATCTCTGCTACATTGATCAATCTCTGCTACACTGATCTATCTACCCCTCTCTTCTGCACTGCTCAATCTCTGCTACACTGATTAATCTCTGCTACACTGCTCAATCTCTGCTACACTGATCAATCTCTGCAACACTGATCAATCTCTGCTACACTGCTCAATCCTTGCTACACTGATCAATCTAGCCCCTCTCTGCTGCACTGATCAATCTCTGCTACACTGATCAATCTAATCCCTCTCTGCTACACTGCTCAATCTCTGCTGCACTGCTCAATCCCTGCTACACTGATCAATCTGTGCTACACTGATCAATCTCTGCTGCACTGATCAATCTCTGCTACACAGCTCAATCTCTGCTGCACTGCTCAATCCCTGCTACACTGATCAATCTCTGCTACACTGATCAACTTCTGCTGCACTGATCAATCTCTGCTACACTGATCAATTTGTGCTACGCTGATCAATCTCTGCTACACTGCTCAATCTCTGCTACACTGATCAATCTCTGCTATACTGCTCAATCTCTGCTACACTGCTCAATCTCTGCTACACTGTTCAATCTCTGCTACACTGATCAATCTCTGCTACACTGATCAATCTCTGGTACACTGATCAATCTAACCCCTCTCTGCTACACTGATCAATCTATCCCCTCTCTGCTACACTGCTCAATCGAACCCCACTGTTCTACAGTGCTCAATCTCTGCTGCACTGATCAATCTCTGCTACACTGATGAATCTCTGCTACACTGCTCAATCTCTGCTGCACTGATCAATCTCTGCTACACTGATCAATCTCTGCTACATTGATCAATCTCTGCTACACTGATCTATCTACCCCTCTCTTCTGCACTGCTCAATCTCTGCTACACTGATTAATCTCTGCTACACTGCTCAATCTCTGGTACACTGATCAATCTAACCCCTCTCTGCAACACTGCTCAATCTCTGCTACAATGATCAATATCTGCTACACTGCTCAATCTCTGCTGCACTGATCAATCTCCGCTACACTGCTCAATCTCTGCTACACTGCTCAATCTCTGCTACACTGCTGAATCTCTGCTACACTGCTCAGTCTCTGCTACACTGATCAAACTCTGCTACACTGATCAATCTCTGCTACACTGCTCAATCTGTGCTACACTGATCAATCTCTGCTACTCTGATGAATCTAACGCCTCTCTGCGAAACTGATCAATCTCTGCTACACTGATCAATCTCTGCTACACTGATAAATCTAACCCCTCTCTGCTACACTGCTCAATCTCTGCTACACTGCTCAATCTAACCCCACTGTTCTACACTGCTCAATCTCTGCAAAACTGATCAATCTCTGCTACACTGATGAATCTCTGCTACACTGCTCAATCTCTGCTACACTGATCAATCTGTGCTACGCTGATCAATCTCTACTACACTGCTCAATCTCTGCTACACTGATCAATCTCTGCGACACTGCTCCATCTCTGCTACACTGATCAATCTCTACTACACTGATCAATATCTGCTACACTGATTAATCTCTGCTACACTGCTCAATCTCTGGTACACTGATCAATCTAACCCCTCTCTGCTACACTGATCAATCTATCCCCTCTCTGCTACACTGCTCAATCTAACACCACTGTTCTACACTGCTTAATCTCTGCTACACTGATCAATCTAACCCCTCTCTGCTACACTAATCAATCTCTGCTACACTGATCAATCTCTGCTGCATTGATCAATATCTGCTACACTGCTCAATTTCTGCTGCACTGATCAATCTCTGCTACACTGCTCAATCTCTGCTACACTGATCAATCTCTTCTACACTGATCAATCTCTGCTACACTGATAAATCTAACCCTTCTCTGCTACACTGCTCAATCTCTGCTACACTGATCAATCTAACCCCTCTCTGCAACACTGCTCAATCTCTGCTACAATGATCAATATCTGCTACACTGCTCAATCTCTGCTGCACTGATCAATCTCTGCTACACTGCTCAATCTCTGCTACACTGCTCAATCTCTGCTACACTGCTCAATCTCTGCTGCACTGATGAATCTCTGCTACACTGATCAATCTCTGCTACACTGATAAATCTAATCCTTCTTTTCTACACAGCTCAATCTCTGCTGCACTGCTCAATCTCTGCTACACTGATCAATCTCTGCTACACTGCACAATCTCTGCTACACTGCTCAATCTCTGCTACACTGCTGAATCTCTGCTACACTGATCAATCTCTGCTACACTGATCAATCTCTGCTACACTGCTCAATCTCTGCTACACTGATCAATCTAACCCCTCTCTGCTACACTGATCAATCTGTGCTACACTGATCAATCTAACCCCTCTCTGCTACACTGATCAATCTCTGCTACACTGATCAATCTCTGCTACACTGATCAATCTAACCTCTCTCTGCTACACTGCTCAATCTCGGCTACGCTGCTCAATCTCTGCTATACTGATCAATCTCTGCTACACGGATCAATCTAACCCCTCTCTGCCACACTGCTCAATCTCTGCTACACTGCTCAATCTCTGCTACACTGCTCAATCTCTGCTACACTGATCAATCTCTGCTACACTGATCAATCTCTGCTACACTGCTCAATCAATGCTACACTGATTAATCTCTGCTACACTGCTCAATCTCTGGTACACTGATCAATCTAACCCCTCTCTGCTACACTGCTCAATCTCTGCTACAATGATCAATATCTGCTGCACTGCTCAATCTCTGCTGCACTGATCAATCTCTGCTACACTGCTGAATCTCTGCTACACTGTTCAATCTATGCTACACTGATGAATCTCTGCTACACTGATCAATCTCTGCTACAGTGATCAATCTAACCCTTCTCTGCTACACTGCTCAATCTCTGCTAAACTGCTCAATCTCTGCTACACTGCTCAATCTCTGCTACACTGCTGAATCTCTGCTACGCTGATCAATCTCTGCTACACTGATCAATCTAACCCCTCTCTGCTGCACTGCTCAATCTCTGCTACACTGCTCAATCTCTGCTACACTGATCAATCTGTGCCACACTGTTCAATCTCGGCTACACTGCTCAATCTCTGCTATACTGATCAATCTCTGCTACAGTGATCAATCTAACCCCTCTCTGCTACACTGCTCAATCTAACCCCACTGTTCTACACACTCTGCTACACTGATCAATCTCTGCTACACTGCTCAGTCTCTGCTACACTGATCAATCTGTGCTACACTACTCAATCAATGCTACACTGATCAATCTCTGCTACACTGCTCAATCTCTGCTACACTGATTAATCTCTGCTACACTGCTCAATCTCTGGTACACTGATCAATCTAACTCCTCTCTGCTACACTGCTCAATCTCTGCTACAATGATCAATATCTGCTGCACTGCTCAATCTCTGCTGCACTGATCAATCTCTGCTGCACTGCTCAATCTCTGCTACACTGCTCAATCTCTGCTACACTGATGAATCTCTGCTACACTGATCAATCTCTGCTACACTGCTGAATCTCTGCTACACTGCTCAATCTCTGCTACACTGCTGAATCTCTGCTACACTGATCAATCTCTGCTACACTGATTAATCTCTGCTACACTGATCAATCTATCCCCTCTCTGCTGCACTGCTCAATCTCTGCTACACTGCTCAATCTCTGCTACACTGATCAATCTGTGCTACACTGTTCAATCTCGGCTACACTGCTCAATCTCTGCTATACTGATCAATCTCTGCTACAGTGATCAATCTAACCCCTCTCTGCTACACTGCTCAAACTCTGCCACACTGCTCAGTCTCTGCTACACTGCTCAATCTCTGCTACACTGATCAATCTCTGCTACACTGATCAATCTCTGCTGCACTGCTCAATCTCTGCTACACTGATAAATCTCTGCTACTCTGCTCAATCTCTGCTACACTGATCAATCTCTGCAACACTGATCAATCTCTGCTACACTGCTCAATCTTTGCTACACTGATCAATCTCTGCTGCACTGATCAATCTCTGCTACACTGCTCAATCTCTGCTGCACTGCTCAATGCCTGCTACACTGATCAATCTCTGCTACACTGATCAACTTCTGCTGCACTGATCAATCTCTGCTACACTGATCAATTTGTGCTACGCTGATCAATCTCTGCTACACTGATCAATCTCTGCTACACTGATCAATCTCTGCTATACTGCTCAATCTCTGCTAAATTCTTCAATCTCTGCTACACTGATCAATCTCTGCTACACTGATCAATCTCTGGTACACTGATCAATCTAACCACTCTCTGCTACACTGATCAATCTATCCCCTCTCTGCTACACTGCTCAATCTAACCCCAGTGTTCTACAGTGCTCAATCTCTGCTGCACTGATCAATCTCTGCTACACTGATGAATCTCTGCTACACTGCTCAATCTCTGCTGCACTGATCAATCTCTGCTACACTGATCAATCTCTGCTACATTGATCAATCTCTGCTACACTGATCTATCTACCCCTCTCTTCTGCACTGCTCAATCTCTGCTACACTGATTAATCTCTGCTACACTGCTCAATCTCTGCTACACTGATCAATCTCTGCAACACTGATCAATCTCTGCTACACTGCTCAATCCTTGCTACACTGATCAATCTAGCCCCTCTCTGCTGCACTGATCAATCTCTGCTACACTGATCAATCTAATCCCTCTCTGCTACACTGCTCAATCTCTGCTGCACTGCTCAATCCCTGCTACACTGATCAATCTGTGCTACACTGATCAATCTCTGCTGCACTGATCAATCTCTGCTACACAGCTCAATCTCTGCTGCACTGCTCAATCCCTGCTACACTGATCAATCTCTGCTACACTGATCAACTTCTGCTGCACTGATCAATCTCTGCTACACTGATCAATTTGTGCTACGCTGATCAATCTCTGCTACACTGCTCAATCTCTGCTACACTGATCAATCTCTGCTATACTGCTCAATCTCTGCTACACTGCTCAATCTCTGCTACACTGTTCAATCTCTGCTACACTGATCAATCTCTGCTACACTGATCAATCTCTGCTACACTGATCAATCTCTGGTACACTGATCAATCTAACCCCTCTCTGCTACACTGATCAATCTATCCCCTCTCTGCTACACTGCTCAATCGAACCCCACTGTTCTACAGTGCTCAATCTCTGCTGCACTGATCAATCTCTGCTACACTGATGAATCTCTGCTACACTGCTCAATCTCTGCTGCACTGATCAATCTCTGCTACACTGATCAATCTCTGCTACATTGATCAATCTCTGCTACACTGATCTATCTACCCCTCTCTTCTGCACTGCTCAATCTCTGCTACACTGATTAATCTCTGCTACACTGCTCAATCTCTGGTACACTGATCAATCTAACCCCTCTCTGCAACACTGCTCAATCTCTGCTACAATGATCAATATCTGCTACACTGCTCAATCTCTGCTGCACTGATCAATCTCCGCTACACTGCTCAATCTCTGCTACACTGCTCAATCTCTGCTACACTGCTGAATCTCTGCTACACTGCTCAGTCTCTGCTACACTGATCAAACTCTGCTACACTGATCAATCTCTGCTACACTGCTCAATCTGTGCTACACTGATCAATCTCTGCTACACTGATGAATCTAACGCCTCTCTGCGAAACTGATCAATCTCTGCTACACTGATCAATCTCTGCTACACTGATAAATCTAACCCCTCTCTGCTACACTGCTCAATCTCTGCTACACTGCTCAATCTAACCCCACTGTTCTACACTGCTCAATCTCTGCAAAACTGATCAATCTCTGCTACACTGATGAATCTCTGCTACACTGCTCAATCTCTGCTACACTGATCAATCTGTGCTACGCTGATCAATCTCTACTACACTGCTCAATCTCTGCTACACTGATCAATCTCTGCGACACTGCTCCATCTCTGCTACACTGATCAATCTCTACTACACTGATCAATATCTGCTACACTGATTAATCTCTGCTACACTGCTCAATCTCTGGTACACTGATCAATCTAACCCCTCTCTGCTACACTGATCAATCTATCCCCTCTCTGCTACACTGCTCAATCTAACACCACTGTTCTACACTGCTTAATCTCTGCTACACTGATCAATCTAACCCCTCTCTGCTACACTAATCAATCTCTGCTACACTGATCAATCTCTGCTGCATTGATCAATATCTGCTACACTGCTCAATTTCTGCTGCACTGATCAATCTCTGCTACACTGCTCAATCTCTGCTACACTGATCAATCTCTTCTACACTGATCAATCTCTGCTACACTGATAAATCTAACCCTTCTCTGCTACACTGCTCAATCTCTGCTACACTGATCAATCTAACCCCTCTCTGCAACACTGCTCAATCTCTGCTACAATGATCAATATCTGCTACACTGCTCAATCTCTGCTGCACTGATCAATCTCTGCTACACTGCTCAATCTCTGCTACACTGCTCAATCTCTGCTACACTGATCAATCTCTGCTACACTGCTCAATCTCTGCTACACTGCTCAATCTCTGCTACACTGCTCAACCTCTGCTGCACTGATGAATCTAATCCTTCTCTGCGACACTGCTCAATCTCTGCTACACTGCTCAATCTCTGCAACACTGATCAATCTCTGCTACACTGCACAATCTCTGCTACACTGCTCAATCTGTGCTACCCTGATCAATCTCTGCTACACTGATGAATCTAACCCCTCTCTGCTACACTGATCAATCTCTGCTACACTGATAAATCTAACCCCTCTCTGCTACACTGCTCAATCTCTGCTACACTGCTCAATCTAACCCCACTGTTCTACACTGCTCAATCTCTGCTACACTGATCAATCTCTGCTACACTGCTCAATCTCTGCTACACTGATCAATCTGTGCTACGCTGATCAATCTCTACTATACTGCTGAATCTCTGATACACTGATCAATCTCTGCGACACTGCTCCATCTCTGCTACACTGACCAATCTCTACTACACTGATCAATCTCTGCTACACTTATTAATCTCTGCTACACTGCTCAATCTCTGGTACACTGATCAATCTAACCCCTCTCTGCTACACTGATCAATCTATCCCCTCTCTGTTACACTGCTCAGTCTAACCCCACTGTTCTACACACTCTGCTACACTGCTCAATCTCTGGTACACTGATCAATCTAACCCCTCTCTGCTACATTGCTCAATCTCTGCTGCAATGATCAATCTCTGCTACACTGCTCAATCTCTGCTACACTGCTCAATCTCTGCTACACTGATCAATCTCTGTACACTGATAAATCTAACCCTTCTCTGCTACACTGCTCAATCTCTGCTACACTGATTAATCTAACCCCTCTCTGCTACACTGCTCAATGTCTGCTGCACTGATCAATCTCTGCTACACTGCTCAATCTCTGCTACACTGCTCAATCTCTGCTACACTGATCAATCTCTGCTACACTGATAAATCTAACCCTTCTCTGCTACAATGCTCAATCTCTGCTACACTGATCAATCTAACCCATCTCTGCAACACTGCTCAATCTCTGCTACAGTGATCAATATCTGCTACACTGCTCAATCTCTGCTGCACTGATCAATCTCTGCTACACTGCTCAATCTCTGCTACAATGCTCAATCTCTGCTACACTGATCAATCTCTGCTACACTGCTCAATCTCTGCTACACTGCTCAATCTCTGCTACACTGCTCAATCTGCTACACTGCTCAATCTCTGCTACACTGATGAATCTCTGCTACACTGATAAATCTAATCCTTCTCTGCGACACTGCTCAATCTCTGCTACACTGCTCAATTTCTGCTACACTGATCAATCTCTGCTACACTGATCAATCTCTGCTACACTGATCAATCTCTGCTGCACTGCTCAATCTCTGCAACAGTGATCAATCTCTGCTACACTGCTCCATCTCTGCTACACTGATCAATCTCTGCTACACTGATCAATCTCTGCTACACTGATTAATCTCTGCTACACTGATCAATCTCTGGTACACTGATCAATCTATCCCCTCTCTGCTACACTGATCAATCTATCCCCTCTCTGCTACACTGCTCAATCTAACCCCACTGTTCTACACTGCTCAATCTCTGCTGCACTGATCAATCTCTGCTGCACTGATGAATCTCTGCTACACTGTTCAATCTCTGCTACACTGATCAATCTCTGCTAAACTGATCAATCTCTGGTACACTGATCAATCTAACCCCTCTCTGCTACACTGATCAATCTATCCCCTCTCTGCTACACTGCTCAATCTAACCCCACTATTCTACAGTGCTCAATCTCTGCTGCACTGATCAATCTCAGCTACACTGATCAATCTCTGCTACACTGCTCAATCCTTGCTACACTGATCAATCTAGCCCCTCTCTGCTGCACTGATCAATCTCTGCTACACTGATCAATCTAATCCCTCTCTGCTACACTGCTCAATCTCTGCTGCACTGCTCAATCCCTGCTACACTGATCAATCTGTGCTACACTGATCAATCTCTGCTGCACTGATCAATCTCTGCTACACTGCTCAATCTCTGCTGCACTGCTCAATCCCTGCTACACTGATCAATCTCTGCTGCACTGATCAACTTCTGCTACACTGATCAATCTCTGCTACACTGATCAATTTGTGCTACGCTGATCAATCTCTGCTACACTGCTCAATCTCTGCTACACTGATCAATCTCTGCTATACTGCTCAATCTCTGCTACACTGCTCAATCTCTGCTACACTGTTCAATCTCTGCTACACTGATCAATCTCTGCTACACTGATCAATCTCTGGTACACTGATCAATCTAACCCCTCTCTGCTACACTGATCAATCTATCCCCTCTCTGCTACACTGCTCAATCTAACCCCACTGTTCTACAGTGTTCAATCTCTGCTGCACTGATCAATCTCTGCTACACTGATGAATCTCTGCTACACTGCTCAATCTCTGCTGCACTGATCAATCTCTGCTACACTGATCAATCTCTGCTACATTGATCAATCTCTGCTACACTGATCTATCTACCCCTCTCTTCTGCACTGCTCAATCTCTGCTACACTGATTAATCTCTGCTACACTGCTCAATCTCTGGTACACTGATCAATCTAACCCCTCTCTGCAACACTGCTCAATCTCTGCTACAATGATCAATATCTGCTACACTGCTCAATCTCTGCTGCACTGATCAATCTCCGCTACACTGCTCAATCTCTGCTACACTGCTCAATCTCTGCTACACTGCTGAATCTCTGCTACACTGCTCAGTCTCTGCTACACTGATCAAACTCTGCTACACTGATCAATCTCTGCTACACTGCTCAATCTGTGCTACACTGATCAATCTCTGCTACACTGATGAATCTAACGCCTCTCTGCGAAACTGATCAATCTCTGCTACACTGATCAATCTCTGCTACACTGATAAATCTAACCCCTCTCTGCTACACTGCTCAATCTCTGCTACACTGCTCAATCTAACCCCACTGTTCTACACTGCTTAATCTCTGCAAAACTGATCAATCTCTGCTACACTGATGAATCTCTGCTACGCTGCTCAATCTCTGCTACACTGATCAATCTGTGCTACGCTGATCAATCTCTACTACACTGCTCAATCTCTGCTACACTGATCAATCTCTGCGACACTGCTCCATCTCTGCTACACTGATCAATCTCTACTACACTGATCAATATCTGCTACACTGATTAATCTCTGCTACACTGCTCAATCTCTGGTACACTGATCAATCTAACCCCTCTCTGCTACACTGATCAATCTATCCCCTCTCTGCTACACTGCTCAATCTAACACCACTGTTCTACACTGCTCAATCTCTGCTACACTGATCAATCTAACCCCTCTCTGCTACACTAATCAATCTCTGCTACACTGATCAATCTCTGCTGCATTGATCAATATCTGCAACACTGCTCAATTTCTGCTGCACTGATCAATCTCTGCTACACTGCTCAATCTCTGCTACACTGATCAATCTCTGCTACACTGATCAATCTCTGCTACACTGCTCAACCTCTGCTGCACTGATGAATCTAATCCTTCTCTGCGACACTGCTCAATCTCTGCTACACTGCTCAATCTCTGCAACACTGATCAATCTCTGCTACACTGCACAATCTCTGCTACACTGCTCAATCTGTGCTACCCTGATCAATCTCTGCTACACTGATGAATCTAACCCCTCTCTGCTACACTGATCAATCTCTGCTACACTGATAAATCTAACCCCTCTCTGCTACACTGCTCAATCTCTGCTACACTGCTCAATCTAACCCCACTGTTCTACACTGCTCAATCTCTGCTACACTGATCAATCTCTGCTACACTGCTCAATCTCTGCTACACTGATCAATCTGTGCTACGCTGATCAATCTCTACTATACTGCTGAATCTCTGATACACTGATCAATCTCTGCGACACTGCTCCATCTCTGCTACACTGACCAATCTCTACTACACTGATCAATCTCTGCTACACTTATTAATCTCTGCTACACTGCTCAATCTCTGGTACACTGATCAATCTAACCCCTCTCTGCTACACTGATCAATCTATCCCCTCTCTGTTACACTGCTCAGTCTAACCCCACTGTTCTACACACTCTGCTACACTGCTCAATCTCTGGTACACTGATCAATCTAACCCCTCTCTGCTACATTGCTCAATCTCTGCTGCAATGATCAATATCTGCTACACTGCTCAATCTCTGCTGCACTGATCAATCTCTGCTACACTGCTCAATCTCTGTACACTGATAAATCTAACCCTTCTCTGCTACAATGCTCAATCTCTGCTACACTGATCAATCTAACCCATCTCTGCAACACTGCTCAATCTCTGCTACAGTGATCAATATCTGCTACACTGCTCAATCTCTGCTGCACTGATCAATCTCTGCTACACTGCTCAATCTCTGCTACAATGCTCAATCTCTGCTACACTGATCAATCTCTGCTACACTGCTCAATCTCTGCTACACTGCTCAATCTCTGCTACACTGCTCAATCTCTGCTACACTGCTCAATCTCTGCTACACTGATGAATCTCTGCTACACTGATAAATCTAATCCTTCTCTGCGACACTGCTCAATCTCTGCTACACTGCTCAATTTCTGCTACACTGATCAATCTCTGCTACACTGATCAATCTCTGCTACACTGATCAATCTCTGCTGCACTGCTCAATCTCTGCAACAGTGATCAATCTCTGCTACACTGCTCCATCTCTGCTACACTGATCAATCTCTGCTACACTGATCAATCTCTGCTACACTGATTAATCTCTGCTACACTGATCAATCTCTGGTACACTGATCAATCTATCCCCTCTCTGCTACACTGATCAATCTATCCCCTCTCTGCTACACTGCTCAATCTAACCCCACTGTTCTACACTGCTCAATCTCTGCTGCACTGATCAATCTCTACTGCACTGATGAATCTCTGCTACACTGTTCAATCTCTGCTACACTGATCAATCTCTGCTAAACTGATCAATCTCTGGTACACTGATCAATCTAACCCCTCTCTGCTACACTGATCAATCTATCCCCTCTCTGCTACACTGCTCAATCTAACCCCACTATTCTACAGTGCTCAATCTCTGCTGCACTGATCAATCTCAGCTACACTGATCAATCTCTGCTACACTGCTCAATCCTTGCTACACTGATCAATCTAGCCCCTCTCTGCTGCACTGATCAATCTCTGCTACACTGATCAATCTAATCCCTCTCTGCTACACTGCTCAATCTCTGCTGCACTGCTCAATCCCTGCTACACTGATCAATCTGTGCTACACTGATCAATCTCTGCTGCACTGATCAATCTCTGCTACACTGCTCAATCTCTGCTGCACTGCTCAATCCCTGCTACACTGATCAATCTCTTCTACACTGATCAATCTCTGCTACACTGATAAATCTAACCCTTCTCTGCTACACTGCTCAATCTCTGCTACACTGATCAATCTAACCCCTCTCTGCAACACTGCTCAATCTCTGCTACAATGATCAATATCTGCTACACTGCTCAATCTCTGCTGCACTGATCAATCTCTGCTACACTGCTCAATCTCTGCTACACTGCTCAATCTCTGCTACACTGATCAATCTCTGCTACACTGCTCAATCTCTGCTACACTGCTCAATCTCTGCTACACTGCTCAACCTCTGCTGCACTGATGAATCTAATCCTTCTCTGCGACACTGCTCAATCTCTGCTACACTGCTCAATCTCTGCAACACTGATCAATCTCTGCTACACTGCACAATCTCTGCTACACTGCTCAATCTGTGCTACCCTGATCAATCTCTGCTACACTGATGAATCTAACCCCTCTCTGCTACACTGATCAATCTCTGCTACACTGATAAATCTAACCCCTCTCTGCTACACTGCTCAATCTCTGCTACACTGCTCAATCTAACCCCACTGTTCTACAGTGCTCAATCTCTGCTACACTGATCAATCTCTGCTACACTGCTCAATCTCTGCTACACTGATCAATCTGTGCTACGCTGATCAATCTCTACTATACTGCTGAATCTCTGATACACTGATCAATCTCTGCGACACTGCTCCATCTCTGCTACACTGACCAATCTCTACTACACTGATCAATCTCTGCTACACTTATTAATCTCTGCTACACTGCTCAATCTCTGGTACACTGATCAATCTAACCCCTCTCTGCTACACTGATCAATCTATCCCCTCTCTGTTACACTGCTCAGTCTAACCCCACTGTTCTACACACTCTGCTACACTGCTCAATCTCTGGTACACTGATCAATCTAACCCCTCTCTGCTACATTGCTCAATCTCTGCTGCAATGATCAATATCTGCTACACTGCTCAATCTCTGCTGCACTGATCAATCTCTGCTACACTGCTCAATCTCTGCTACACTGCTCAATCTCTGTTACACTGATCAATCTCTGTACACTGATAAATCTAACCCTTCTCTGCTACACTGCTCAATCTCTGCTACACTGATTAATCTAACCCCTCTCTGCTACACTGCTCAATGTCTGCTGCACTGATCAATCTCTGCTACACTGCTCAATCTCTGCTACACTGCTCAATCTCTGCTACACTGATCAATCTCTGCTACACTGATAAATCTAACCCTTCTCTGCTACAATGCTCAATCTCTGCTACACTGATCAATCTAACCCATCTCTGCAACACTGCTCAATCTCTGCTACAGTGATCAATATCTGCTACACTGCTCAATCTCTGCTGCACTGATCAATCTCTGCTACACTGATCAATCTCTGCTACACTGCTCAATCTCTGCTACACTGCTCAATCTCTGCTACACTGCTCAATCTCTGCTACACTGCTCAATCTCTGCTACACTGATGAATCTCTGCTACACTGATAAATCTAATCCTTCTCTGCGACACTGCTCAATCTCTGCTACACTGCTCAATTTCTGCTACACTGATCAATCTCTGCTACACTGATCAATCTCTGCTACACTGATCAATCTCTGCTGCACTGCTCAATCTCTGCAACAGTGATCAATCTCTGCTACACTGCTCCATCTCTGCTACACTGATCAATCTCTGCTACACTGATCAATCTCTGCTACACTGATTAATCTCTGCTACACTGATCAATCTCTGGTACACTGATCAATCTATCCCCTCTCTGCTACACTGATCAATCTATCCCCTCTCTGCTACACTGCTCAATCTAACCCCACTGTTCTACACTGCTCAATCTCTGCTGCACTGATCAATCTCTGCTGCACTGATGAATCTCTGCTACACTGTTCAATCTCTGCTACACTGATCAATCTCTGCTAAACTGATCAATCTCTGGTACACTGATCAATCTAACCCCTCTCTGCTACACTGATCAATCTATCCCCTCTCTGCTACACTGCTCAATCTAACCCCACTATTCTACAGTGCTCAATCTCTGCTGCACTGATCAATCTCAGCTACACTGATCAATCTCTGCTACACTGCTCAATCCTTGCTACACTGATCAATCTAGCCCCTCTCTGCTGCACTGATCAATCTCTGCTACACTGATCAATCTAATCCCTCTCTGCTACACTGCTCAATCTCTGCTGCACTGCTCAATCCCTGCTACACTGATCAATCTGTGCTACACTGATCAATCTCTGCTGCACTGATCAATCTCTGCTACACTGCTCAATCTCTGCTGCACTGCTCAATCCCTGCTACACTGATCAATCTCTGCTGCACTGATCAACTTCTGCTACACTGATCAATCTCTGCTACACTGATCAATTTGTGCTACGCTGATCAATCTCTGCTACACTGCTCAATCTCTGCTACACTGATCAATCTCTGCTATACTGCTCAATCTCTGCTACACTGCTCAATCTCTGCTACACTGTTCAATCTCTGCTACACTGATCAATCTCTGCTACACTGATCAATCTCTGGTACACTGATCAATCTAACCCCTCTCTGCTACACTGATCAATCTATCCCCTCTCTGCTACACTGCTCAATCTAACCCCACTGTTCTACAGTGCTCAATCTCTGCTGCACTGATCAATCTCTGCTACACTGATGAATCTCTGCTACACTGCTCAATCTCTGCTGCACTGATCAATCTCTGCTACACTGATCAATCTCTGCTACATTGATCAATCTCTGCTACACTGATCTATCTACCCCTCTCTTCTGCACTGCTCAATCTCTGCTACACTGATTAATCTCTGCTACACTGCTCAATCTCTGGTACACTGATCAATCTAACCCCTCTCTGCAACACTGCTCAATCTCTGCTACAATGATCAATATCTGCTACACTGCTCAATCTCTGCTGCACTGATCAATCTCCGCTACACTGCTCAATCTCTGCTACACTGCTCAATCTCTGCTACACTGCTGAATCTCTGCTACACTGCTCAGTCTCTGCTACACTGATCAAACTCTGCTACACTGATCAATCTCTGCTACACTGCTCAATCTGTGCTACACTGATCAATCTCTGCTACACTGATGAATCTAACGCCTCTCTGCGAAACTGATCAATCTCTGCTACACTGATCAATCTCTGCTACACTGATAAATCTAACCCCTCTCTGCTACACTGCTCAATCTCTGCTACACTGCTCAATCTAACCCCACTGTTCTACACTGCTTAATCTCTGCAAAACTGATCAATCTCTGCTACACTGATGAATCTCTGCTACGCTGCTCAATCTCTGCTACACTGATCAATCTGTGCTACGCTGATCAATCTCTACTACACTGCTCAATCTCTGCTACACTGATCAATCTCTGCGACACTGCTCCATCTCTGCTACACTGATCAATCTCTACTACACTGATCAATATCTGCTACACTGATTAATCTCTGCTACACTGCTCAATCTCTGGTACACTGATCAATCTAACCACTCTCTGCTACACTGATCAATCTATCCCCTCTCTGCTACACTGCTCAATCTAACACCACTGTTCTACACTGCTCAATCTCTGCTACACTGATCAATCTAACCCCTCTCTGCTACACTAATCAATCTCTGCTACACTGATCAATCTCTGCTGCATTGATCAATATCTGCAACACTGCTCAATTTCTGCTGCACTGATCAATCTCTGCTACACTGCTCAATCTCTGCTACACTGATCAATCTCTGCTACACTGATCAATCTCTGCTACACTGCTCAACCTCTGCTGCACTGATGAATCTAATCCTTCTCTGCGACACTGCTCAATCTCTGCTACACTGCTCAATCTCTGCAACACTGATCAATCTCTGCTACACTGCACAATCTCTGCTACACTGCTCAATCTGTGCTACCCTGATCAATCTCTGCTACACTGATGAATCTAACCCCTCTCTGCTACACTGATCAATCTCTGCTACACTGATAAATCTAACCCCTCTCTGCTACACTGCTCAATCTCTGCTACACTGCTCAATCTAACCCCACTGTTCTACACTGCTCAATCTCTGCTACACTGATCAATCTCTGCTACACTGCTCAATCTCTGCTACACTGATCAATCTGTGCTACGCTGATCAATCTCTACTATACTGCTGAATCTCTGATACACTGATCAATCTCTGCGACACTGCTCCATCTCTGCTACACTGACCAATCTCTACTACACTGATCAATCTCTGCTACACTTATTAATCTCTGCTACACTGCTCAATCTCTGGTACACTGATCAATCTAACCCCTCTCTGCTACACTGATCAATCTATCCCCTCTCTGTTACACTGCTCAGTCTAACCCCACTGTTCTACACACTCTGCTACACTGCTCAATCTCTGGTACACTGATCAATCTAACCCCTCTCTGCTACATTGCTCAATCTCTGCTGCAATGATCAATATCTGCTACACTGCTCAATCTCTGCTGCACTGATCAATCTCTGCTACACTGCTCAATCTCTGCTACACTGCTCAATCTCTGCTACACTGATCAATCTCTGTACACTGATAAATCTAACCCTTCTCTGCTACAATGCTCAATCTCTGCTACACTGATCAATCTAACCCATCTCTGCAACACTGCTCAATCTCTGCTACAGTGATCAATATCTGCTACACTGCTCAATCTCTGCTGCACTGATCAATCTCTGCTACACTGCTCAATCTCTGCTACAATGCTCAATCTCTGCTACACTGATCAATCTCTGCTACACTGCTCAATCTCTGCTACACTGCTCAATCTCTGCTACACTGCTCAATCTCTGCTACACTGCTCAATCTCTGCTACACTGATGAATCTCTGCTACACTGATAAATCTAATCCTTCTCTGCGACACTGCTCAATCTCTGCTACACTGCTCAATTTCTGCTACACTGATCAATCTCTGCTACACTGATCAATCTCTGCTACACTGATCAATCTCTGCTGCACTGCTCAATCTCTGCAACAGTGATCAATCTCTGCTACACTGCTCCATCTCTGCTACACTGATCAATCTCTGCTACACTGATCAATCTCTGCTACACTGATTAATCTCTGCTACACTGATCAATCTCTGGTACACTGATCAATCTATCCCCTCTCTGCTACACTGATCAATCTATCCCCTCTCTGCTACACTGCTCAATCTAACCCCACTGTTCTACACTGCTCAATCTCTGCTGCACTGATCAATCTCTACTGCACTGATGAATCTCTGCTACACTGTTCAATCTCTGCTACACTGATCAATCTCTGCTAAACTGATCAATCTCTGGTACACTGATCAATCTAACCCCTCTCTGCTACACTGATCAATCTATCCCCTCTCTGCTACACTGCTCAATCTAACCCCACTATTCTACAGTGCTCAATCTCTGCTGCACTGATCAATCTCAGCTACACTGATCAATCTCTGCTACACTGCTCAATCCTTGCTACACTGATCAATCTAGCCCCTCTCTGCTGCACTGATCAATCTCTGCTACACTGATCAATCTAATCCCTCTCTGCTACACTGCTCAATCTCTGCTGCACTGCTCAATCCCTGCTACACTGATCAATCTGTGCTACACTGATCAATCTCTGCTGCACTGATCAATCTCTGCTACACTGCTCAATCTCTGCTGCACTGCTCAATCCCTGCTACACTGATCAATCTCTGCTGCACTGATCAACTTCTGCTACACTGATCAATCTCTGCTACACTGATCAATTTGTGCTACGCTGATCAATCTCTGCTACACTGCTCAATCTCTGCTACACTGATCAATCTCTGCTATACTGCTCAATCTCTGCTACACTGCTCAATCTCTGCTACACTGTTCAATCTCTGCTACACTGATCAATCTCTGCTACACTGATCAATCTCTGGTACACTGATCAATCTAACCCCTCTCTGCTACACTGATCAATCTATCCCCTCTCTGCTACACTGCTCAATCTAACCCCACTGTTCTACAGTGCTCAATCTCTGCTGCACTGATCAATCTCTGCTACACTGATGAATCTCTGCTACACTGCTCAATCTCTGCTGCACTGATCAATCTCTGCTACACTGATCAATCTCTGCTACATTGATCAATCTCTGCTACACTGATCAATCTAACCCCTCTCTGCAACACTGCTCAATCTCTGCTACAATGATCAATATCTGCTACACTGCTCAATCTCTGCTGCACTGATCAATCTCCGCTACACTGCTCAATCTCTGCTACACTGCTCAATCTCTGCTACACTGCTGAATCTCTGCTACACTGCTCAGTCTCTGCTACACTGATCAAACTCTGCTACACTGATCAATCTCTGCTACACTGCTCAATCTGTGCTACACTGATCAATCTCTGCTACACTGATGAATCTAACGCCTCTCTGCGAAACTGATCAATCTCTGCTACACTGATCAATCTCTGCTACACTGATAAATCTAACCCCTCTCTGCTACACTGCTCAATCTCTGCTACACTGCTCAATCTAACCCCACTGTTCTACACTGCTTAATCTCTGCAAAACTGATCAATCTCTGCTACACTGATGAATCTCTGCTACGCTGCTCAATCTCTGCTACACTGATCAATCTGTGCTACGCTGATCAATCTCTACTACACTGCTCAATCTCTGCTACACTGATCAATCTCTGCGACACTGCTCCATCTCTGCTACACTGATCAATCTCTACTACACTGATCAATATCTGCTACACTGATTAATCTCTGCTACACTGCTCAATCTCTGGTACACTGATCAATCTAACCCCTCTCTGCTACACTGATCAATCTATCCCCTCTCTGCTACACTGCTCAATCTAACACCACTGTTCTACACTGCTCAATCTCTGCTACACTGATCAATCTAACCCCTCTCTGCTACACTAATCAATCTCTGCTACACTGATCAATCTCTGCTGCATTGATCAATATCTGCTACACTGCTCAATTTCTGCTGCACTGATCAATCTCTGCTACACTGCTCAATCTCTGCTACACTGATCAATCTCTGCTACACTGATCAATCTCTGCTACACTGATAAATCTAACCCTTCTCTGCTACACTGCTCAATCTCTGCTACACTGATCAATCTAACCCCTCTCTGCAACACTGCTCAATCTCTGCTACAATGATCAATATCTGCTACACTGCTCAATCTCTGCTGCACTGATCAATCTCTGCTACACTGCTCAATCTCTGCTACACTGCTCAATCTCTGCTACACTGATCAATCTCTGCTACACTGCTCAATCTCTGCTACAATGCTCAATCTCTGCTACACTGCTCAACCTCTGCTGCACTGATGAATCTAATCCTTCTCTGCGACACTGCTCAATCTCTGCTACACTGCTCAATCTCTGCTACACTGATCAATCTCTGCTACACTGCACAATCTCTGCTACACTGCTCAATCTGTGCTACCCTGATCAATCTCTGCTACACTGGTGAATCTAACCCCTCTCTGCTACACTGATCAATCTCTGCTACACTGATAAATCTAACCCCTCTCTGCTACACTGCTCAATCTCTGCTACACTGCTCAATCTAACCCCACCGTTCTACACTGCTCAATCTCTGCTACACTGATCAATCTCTGCTACACTGCTCAATCTCTGCTACACTGATCAATCTGTGCTACGCTGATCAATCTCTACTATACTGCCCAATCTCTGATACACTGATCAATCTCTGCGACACTGCTCCATCTCTGCTACACTGATCAATCTCTACTACACTGATCAATCTCTGCTACACTGATTAATCTCTGCTACACTGCTCAATCTCTGGTACACTGATCAATCTAACCCCTCTCTGCTACACTGATCAATCTATCCCCTCTCTGCTACACTGCTCAGTCTAACCCCACTGTTCTACACACTCTGCTACACTGCTCAATCTCTGGTACACTGATCAATCTAACCCCTCTCTGCTACATTGCTCAATCTCTGCTGCAATGATCAATATCTGCTACACTGCTCAATCTCTGCTGCACTGATCAATCTCTGCTACACTGCTCAATCTCTGCTACACTGCTCAATCTCTGCTACACTGATTAATCTAACCCCTCTCTGCAACACTGCTCAATCTCTGCTACAATGATCAATATCTGGTACACTGCTCAATCTCTGCTACACTGATCAATCTCTGCTACACTGATCAATCTAACCCCTCTCTGCTACACTGCTCAATGTCTGCTGCACTGATCAATCTCTGCTACACTGCTCAATCTCTGCTGCAGTGCTCAACCTCTGCTACACTGATCAATCTCTGCTACACTGCTCAATCTCTGCTACACTGATCAATCTGTGCTACACTGTTCAATCTCGGCTACACTGCTGAATCTCTGCTATACTGATCAATCTCTGCTACAGTGATCAATCTAACCCCTCTCTGCTACACTGCTCAAACTCTGCTACACTGATGAATCTCTGCTACACTGCTGAATCTCTGCTACACTGATCAATCTCTGCTACACTGATCAATCTGTGCTACGCTGATCAATCTCTACTACACTGCTCAATCTCTGCTACACTGATCAATCTAACCCATCTCTGCAACACTGCTCAATCTCTCCTACAATGATCAATATCTGCTACACTGCTCAATCTCTGCTGCACTGATCAATCTCTGCTACACTGCTCAATCTCTGCTACAATGCTCAATCTCTGCTACACTGATCAATCTCTGCTACACTGCTCAATCTCTGCTACACTGCTCAATCTCTGCTACACTGCTCAATCTCTGCTGCACTGATGAATCTCTGCTACACTGATCAATCTCTGCTACACTGATAAATCTAATCCTTCTCTGCGACACTGCTCAATCTCTGCTACACTGCTCAATTTCTGCTACACTGATCAATCTCTGCTACACTGATCAATCTCTGCTACACTGATCAATCTCTGCTACACTGCTCAATCTCTGCAACACTGATCAATCTCTGCTACACTGCTCCATCTCTGCTACACTGATCAATCTCTGCTACACTGATCAATCTCTGCTACACTGATTAATCTCTGCTACACTGATCAATCTCTGGTACACTGATCAATCTATCCCCTCTCTGCTACACTGATCAATCTATCCCCTCTCTGCTACACTGCTCAATCTAACCCCACTGTTCTACACTGCTCAATCTCTGCTGCACTGATCAATCTCTGCTGCACTGATGAATCTCTGCTACACTGTTCAATCTCTGCTACACTGATCAATCTCTGCTAAACTGATCAATCTCTGGTACACTGATCAATCTAACCCCTCTCTGCTACACTGATCAATCTATCCCCTCTCTGCTACACTGCTCAATCTAACCCCACTGTTCTACAGTGCTCAATCTCTGCTGCACTGATCAATCTCTGCTACACTGATGAATCTCTGCTACACTGCTCAATCTCTGCTGCACTGATCAATCTCTGCTACACTGATCAATCTCTGCTACATTGATCAATCTCTGCTACACTGATCTATCTACCCCTCTCTTCTGCACTGCTCAATCTCTGCTTCACTGATTAATCTCTGCTACACTGCTCAATCTCTGGTACACTGAGCAATCTAACCCCTCTCTGCAACACTGCTCAATCTCTGCTACAATGATCAATATCTGCTACACTGCTCAATCTCTGCTGCACTGATCAATCTCTGCTACACTGCTCAATCTCTGCTACACTGATCAATCTCTGCTACACTGATAAATCTAACCCTTCTCTGCTACAATGCTCAATCTCTGCTACACTGATCAATCTAACCCATCTCTGCAACACTGCTCAATCTCTGCTACAATGATCAATATCTGCTACACTGCTCAATCTCTGCTGCACTGATCAATCTCTGCTACACTGCTCAATCTCTGCTACAATGCTCAATCTCTGCTAGACTGATCAATCTCTGCTACACTGCTCAATCTCTGCTACACTGCTCAATCTCTGCTACACTGCTCAATCTCTGCTGCACTGATGAATCTCTGCTACACTGATCAATCTCTGCTACACTGATAAATCTAATCCTTCTCTGCGACACTGCTCAATCTCTGCTACACTGCTCAATTTCTGCTACACTGATCAATCTCTGCTACACTGATCAATCTCTGCTACACTGATCAATCTCTGCTACACTGCTCAATCTCTGCAACACTGATCAATCTCTGCTACACTGCTCCATCTCTGCTACACTGATCAATCTCTGCTACACTGATCAATCTCTGCTACACTGATTAATCTCTGCTACACTGATCAATCTCTGGTACACTGATCAATCTATCCCCTCTCTGCTACACTGATCAATCTATCCCCTCTCTGCTACACTGCTCAATCTAACCCCACTGTTCTACACTGCTCAATCTCTGCTGCACTGATCAATCTCTGCTGCACTGATGAATCTCTGCTACACTGTTCAATCTCTGCTACACTGATCAATCTCTGCTAAACTGATCAATCTCTGGTACACTGATCAATCTAACCCCTCTCTGCTACACTGATCAATCTATCCCCTCTCTGCTACACTGCTCAATCTAACCCCACTGTTCTACAGTGCTCAATCTCTGCTGCACTGATCAATCTCTGCTACACTGATGAATCTCTGCTACACTGATCAATCTCTGCTACATTGATCAATCTCTGCTACACTGATCTATCTACCCCTCTCTTCTGCACTGCTCAATCTCTGCTTCACTGATTAATCTCTGCTACACTGCTCAATCTCTGGTACACTGATCAATCTAACCCCTCTCTGCAACACTGCTCAATCTCTGCTACAATGATCAATATCTGCTACACTGCTCAATCTCTGCTGCACTGATCAATCTCTGCTACACTGCTCAATCTCTGATACACTGCTCAATCTCTGCTACACTGCTGAATCTCTGCTACACTGCTCAATCTCTGCTACACTGATCAATCTCTGCTACACTGATCAATCTCTGCTACACTGCTCAATCTGTGCTACACTGATCAATCTCTGCTACACTGATGAATCTAACCCCTCTCTGCTAAACTGATCAATCTCTGCTACACTGATCAATCTCTGCTACACTGATAAACCTGTGCTACGCTGATCAATCTCTACTACACTGCTCAATCTCTGCTACACTGATCAATCTCTGCGACACTGCTCCATCTCTGCTACACTGATCAATCTCTGGTACACTGATCAATCTAACCCCTCTCTGCTACACTGATCAATCTATCCCCTCTCTGCTACACTGCTCAATCTAACACCACTGTTCTACACTGCTCAATCTCTGCTACACTGATCAATCTAACCCCTCTCTGCTACACTGCTCAATCTCTGCTACACTGCTCAATCTCTGCTGCACTGCTCAATCCCTGCTACACTGATCAATCTCTGCTACACTGATCAACTTCTGCTGCACTGATCAATCTCTGCTACACTGATCAATCTCTGCTACTCTGCTCAATCTCTGCTACACTGATCAATCTCTGCTACACTGATCAATCTCTGCTACACTGCTCAATCTCTGCTACACTGCTCAATCTCTACTACACTGATCAATCTCTGCTACACTGATCAATCTCTGCTACACTGATCAATCTAACCCCTCTCTGCTACACTGATCAATCTGTGCTATACTGATCAGTCTCGGCTACACTGATCAATCTAACCCCTCTCTGCTACACTAATCAATCTCTGCTACACTGATCAATCTCTGCTGCAATAATCAATATCTGCTACACTGCTCAATGTCTGCTGCACTGATCAATCTCTACTACACTGCTCAATCTCTGCTACACTGCTCAATCTCTGCTACACTGATCAATCTCTGCTACACTGATAAATCTAACCCTTCTCTGCTGCACTGCTCAATCTCTGCTACACTGCTCAATCTCTGCTGCACTGATCAATCTCTGCTACACTGCTCAATCTCTGCTACACTGCTCAATCTCTGCTGCACTGATGAATCTCTGCTACACTGATCAATCTCTGCTACACTGATAAATCTAATCCTTCTCTGCTACACAGCTCAATCTCTGCTACACTGCTCAATCTCTGCTACACTGATCAATCTCTGCTGCACTGATCAATCTCTGCTACACTGCTCAATCTCTGCTGCACTGATCAATCTCTGCTACACTGATCAACTTCTGCTGCACTGATCAATCTCTGCTACACTGATCAATTTGTGCTACGCTGATCAATCTCTGCTACACTGATCAATCTCTGCTGCACTGATCAATCTCTGCTGCACTGATGAATCTCTGCTACACTGTTCAATCTCTGCTACACTGATCAATCTCTGCTACACTGATCAATCTCTGGTACACTGATCAATCTAACCCCTCTCTGCTACACTGATCAATCTATCCCCTCTCTGCTACACTGCTCAATCTAACCCCACTGTTCTACAGTGCTCAATCTCTGCTTCACTGATCAATCTCTGCTACACTGATGAATCTCTGCTACACTGCTCAATCTCAGCTGCACTGATCAATCTCCGCTACACTGATCAATCTCTGGTACATTGATTAATCTCTGCTACACTGCTCAATCTCTGGTACACTGATCAATCTATCCCCTCTCTGCAACACTGCTCAATCTCTGCTACAATGATCAATATCTGCTACACTGCTCAATCTCTGCTGCACTGATCAATCTCTGCTACACTGCTCAATCTCTGCTACACTGCTCAATCTCTGCTACACTGCTGAATCTCTGCTACACCGCTCAATCTCTGCTACACTGATCAATCTCTGCTACACTGATCAATCTCTGCTACACTGCTCAATCTGTGCTACACTGATCAATCTTTGCTACACTGATGAATCTAACGCCTCTCTGCTAAACTGATCAATCTCTGCTACACTGATCAATCTCTGCTACACTGATCAATCTCTGCTACACTGCTCAATCTATCCCCTCTCTGCTGCACTGATCAATCTATCCCCTCTCTGTTACACTGCTCAATCTAACACCACTGTTCTACACTGCTCAATCTCTGCTACACTGATCAATCTAACCCCTCTCTGCTACACTGCTCAATCTCTGCTACACTGCTCAATCTCTGCTGCACTGCTCAATCCCTGCTACACTGATCAATCTCTGCTACACTGATCAACTTCTGCTGCACTGATCAATCTCTGCTACACTGATCAATCTCTGCTACTCTGCTCAATCTCTGCTACACTGATCAATCTCTGCTACACTGATCAATCTCTGCTACACTGCTCAATCTCTGCTACACTGCTCAATCTCTACTACACTGATCAACGCCTGCTACACTGATCAATCTCTGCTACACTGATCAATCTAACCCTTCTCTGCTACACTGATCAATCTGTGCTATACTGATCAATCTCGGCTACACTGATCAATCTAACCCCTCTCTGCTACACTAATCAATCTCTGCTACACTGATCAATCTCTGCTGCAATGATCAATATCTGCTACACTGCTCAATGTCTGCTGCACTGATCAATCTCTGCTACACTGCTCAATCTCTGCTACACTGCTCAATCTCTGCTACACTGATCAATCTCTGCTACACTGATAAATCTAACCCTTCTCTGCTACACTGCTCAATCTCTGCTACACTGATCAATCTAACCCCTCTCTGCAACACTGCTCAATCTCTGCTACAATGATCAATATCTGCTACGCTGCTCAATCTCTGCTGCACTGATCAATCTCTGCTACACTGCTCAATCTCTGCTACACTGCTCAATCTCTGCTACACTGATGAATCTCTGCTACACTGATCAATCTCTGCTACACTGATAAATCTAATCCTTCTCTGCGACACTGCTCAAAGTCTGCTACACTGCTCAATCTCTGCTACACTGATCAATCTCTGCTACACTGCACAATCTCTGCTACACTGCTCAATCTGTGCTACACTGATCAATCTTTGCTACACTGATGAATCTAACGCCTCTCTGCTAAACTGATCAATCTCTGCTACACTGATCAATCTCTGCTACACTGATCAATCTCTGCTACACTGCTCAATCTATCCCCTCTCTGCTGCACTGATCAATCTATCCCCTCTCTGTTACACTGCTCAATCTAACACCACTGTTCTACACTGCTCAATCTCTGCTACACTGATCAATCTAACCCCTCTCTGCTACACTGCTCAATCTCTGCTACACTGCTCAATCTCTGCTGCACTGCTCAATCCCTGCTACACTGATCAATCTCTGCTACACTGATCAACTTCTGCTGCACTGATCAATCTCTGCTACACTGATCAATCTCTGCTACTCTGCTCAATCTCTGCTACACTGATCAATCTCTGCTACACTGATCAATCTCTGCTACACTGCTCAATCTCTGCTACACTGCTCAATCTCTACTACACTGATCAACGCCTGCTACACTGATCAATCTCTGCTACACTGATCAATCTAACCCTTCTCTGCTACACTGATCAATCTGTGCTATACTGATCAATCTCGGCTACACTGATCAATCTAACCCCTCTCTGCTACACTAATCAATCTCTGCTACACTGATCAATCTCTGCTGCAATGATCAATATCTGCTACACTGCTCAATGTCTGCTGCACTGATCAATCTCTGCTACACTGCTCAATCTCTGCTACACTGCTCAATCTCTGCTACACTGATCAATCTCTGCTACACTGATAAATCTAACCCTTCTCTGCTACACTGCTCAATCTCTGCTACACTGATCAATCTAACCCCTCTCTGCAACACTGCTCAATCTCTGCTACAATGATCAATATCTGCTACGCTGCTCAATCTCTGCTGCACTGATCAATCTCTGCTACACTGCTCAATCTCTGCTACACTGCTCAATCTCTGCTACACTGATGAATCTCTGCTACACTGATCAATCTCTGCTACACTGATAAATCTAATCCTTCTCTGCGACACTGCTCAAAGTCTGCTACACTGCTCAATCTCTGCTACACTGATCAATCTCTGCTACACTGCACAATCTCTGCTACACTGCTCAATCTGTGCTACACTGATCAATCTCTGCTACACTGATGAATCTAACCCCTCTCTGCTACACTGATCAATCTCTGCTACACTGATAAATCTAACCCCTCTCTGCTACACTGCTCAATCTCTGCTACACTGCTCAATCTAACCCCACTGTTCTACACTGCTCAATCTCTGCTACACTGATCAATCTCTGCTACACTGCTCAATCTCTGCTACACTGATCAATCTGTGCTACGCTGATCAATCTCTACTATACTGCTCAATCTCTGATACACTGATCAATCTCTGCGACACTGCTACATCTCTGCTACACTGATCAATCTCTACTACACTGATCAATCTCTGCTACACTGATTAATCTCTGCTACACTGCTCAGTCTCTGGTACACTGATCAATCTAACCCCTCTCTGCTACATTGCTCAATCTCTGCTACACTGCTCAATCTCTGCTACACTGATCAATCTCTATACACTGATAAATCTAACCCTTCTCTGCTACACTGCTCAAACTCTGCTACACTGATTAATCTAACCCCTCTCTGCAACACTGCTCAATCTCTGCTACAATGATCAATATCTGGTACACTGCTCAATCTCTGCTACACTGATCAATCTCTGCTACACTGATAAATCTAACCCTTCTCTGCTACACTGCTCAATCTCTGCTACACTGATCAATCTAACCCCTCTCTGCAACACTGCTCAATCTCTGCTACAATGATCAATATCTGGTACACTGCTCAATCTCTGCTATACTGATCAATCTCTGCTACACTGATAAATCTAACCCTTCTCTGCTACACTGCTCAATCTCTGCTACACTGATCAATCTAACCCCTCTCTGCTACACTGCTCAATGTCTGCTGCACTGATCAATCTCTGCTACACTGCTCAATCTCTGCTGCACTGCTCAATCTCTGCTACACTGATCAATCTCTGCTACACTGATAAATCTAACCCTTCTCGGCTACACTGCTCAATCTCTGCTACACTGATCAATCTAACCCCTCTCTGCAACACTGCTCAATCTCTGCTACAATGATCAATATCTGCTACACTGCTCAATCTCTGCTACAATGATCAATATCTGCTACAATGCTCAATCTCTGCTACACTGATCAATCTCTGCTACACTGCTCAATCTCTGCTACACTGCTCCATCTCTGCTACACTGCTCAATCTCTGCTACACTGATGAATCTCTGCTACACTGATCAATCTCTGCTACACTGATAAATCTCTGCTACACTGATGAATCTAATCCTTCTCTGCGACACTGCACAATCTCTGCTACACTGCTCAATCTCTGCTACACTGCTCAATCTGTGCTACACTGATCAATCTGTGCTACACTGATGAATCTAACCCCTCTCTGCTACACTGATCAATCTCTGCTACACTGATAAATCTAACCCCTCTCTGCTACACTGCTCAATCTCTGCTACACTGATCAATCTGTGCTATGCTGATCAATCTCTACTATACTGCTCAATCTCTGATACACTGATCAATCTCTGCGACACTGCTCCATCTCTGCTACACCGATCAATCTCTGCTACACTTATCAATCTCTGCTACACTGATTAATCTCTGCTACACTGCTCAGTCTCTGCTACACTGCTCAATCTCTGCTACACTGCTCAATCTCTGCTACACTGATCAATCTCTGCTACACTCTCCATCTCTGCTACACTGATCAATCTCTGCTACACTGATTAATCTCTGCTACACTGATCAATCTCTGGTACACTGATCAATCTATCCCCTCTCTGCTACACTGCTCAATCTATCCCCTCTCTGCTACACTGCTCAATCTAACCCCACTGTTCTACACTGCTCAATCTCTGCTGCACTGATCAATCTCTGCTGCACTGATGAATCTCTGCTACACTGTTCAATCTCTGCTACACTGATCAATCTCTGCTACACTGATCAATCTCTGGTACACAGATCAATCTAACCCCTCTCTGCTACACTGATCAATCTATCCCCTCTCTGCTACACTGCTCAATCTAACGCCACTGTTCTACAGTGCTCAATCTCTGCTGCACTGATCAATCTCTGCTACACTGATGAATCTCTGCTACACTGCTCAATCTCTGCTGCACTGATCAATCTCTGCTACACTGCTCAATCTCTGGTACACTGATCAATCTAACCCCTCTCTGCAACACTGCTCAATCTCTGCTACAATGATCAATATCTGCTACACTGCTCAATCTCTGCTGCACTGATCAATCTCTGCTACACTGCTCAATCTCTGCTACACTGCTCAATCTCTGCTGCACTGCTGAATCTCTGCTACACTGCTCAATCTCTGCTACACTGATCAATCTCTGCTACACTGATCAATCTCTGCTACACTGCTCAATCTGTGCTGCACTGATCAATCTCTGCTACACTGATGAATCTAACCCCTCTCTGCTAAACTGATCAATCTCTGCTACACTGATCAATCTCTGCTACACTGGTAAATCTAACCCCTCTCTGCTACACTGCCCAATCTCTGCTACACTGCTCAATCTAACCCCACTGTTCTACACTGCTCAATCTCTGCTAAACTGATCAATCTCTGCTACACTGATGAATCTCTGCTACGCTGCTCAATCTCTGCTACACTGATCAATCTGTGCTACGCTGATCAATCTCTACTACACAGCTCAATCTCTGCTACACTGATCAATCTCTGCGACACTGCTCCATCTCTGCTACACTGATCAATCTCTACTACACTGATCAATATCTGCTACACTGATTAATCTCTGCTACACTGCTCAATCGCTGGTACACTGATCAATCAAACCCCTCACTGCTACACTGATCAATCTATCCCCTCTCTGCTACACTGCTCAATCTAACACCACTGTTCTACACTGCTCAATCTCTGCTACACTGCTCAATCTCTGCTGCACTGCTCAATCCCTGCTACACTGATCAATCTCTGCTACACTGATCAACTTCAGCTGCACTGATCAATCTCTGCTACACTGATCAATCTCTGCTACTCTGCTCAATCTCTGCTACACTGATCAATCTCTGCTACACTGATCAATCTCTGCTACACTGCTCCATCTCTGCTACACTGCTCAATCTGTACTACACTGATCAATCTCTGCTACACTGATCAATCTCTGCTACACTGATCAATCTAACCCCTCTCTACTACACTGATCAATCTGTGCTATACTGATCAATCTCGGCTACACTGATCAATCTAACCCCTCTCTGCTACACTAATCAATCTCTGCTACACTGATCAATCTCTGCTGCAATGATCAATATCTGCTACACTGCTCAATGTCTGCTGCACTGATCAATCTCTGCTACACTGCTCAATCTCTGCTACACTGCTCAATCTCTGCTACACTAAACAATCTAACCCCTCTCTGCAACACTGCTCAATCTCTGCTACAATGATCAATATCTGCTACACTGCTCAATCTCTGCTGCACTGATCAATCTCTGCTACACTGCTCAATCTCTGCTACACTGCTCAATCTCTGCTACACTGATCAATCTCTGCTACACTGATAAATCTAATCCTTCTCTGCGACACTGCTCATTCTCTGCTACACTGCTCAATCTCTGCTACACTGATCAATCTCTGCTACACTGCACAATCTCTGCTACACTGCTCAATCTGTGCTACACTGATCAATCTCTGCTACACTGATGAATCTAACCCCTCTCTGCTGCACTGATCACTCTCTGCTACACTGATAAATCTAACCCCTCTCTGCTACACTGCTCAATCTCTGCTACACTGCTCAATCTAACCCCACTGTTCTACACTGCTCAATCTCTGCTACACTGATCAATCTCTGCTACACTGCTCAATCTCTGCTACACTGATCAATCTGTGCTACGCTGATCAATCTCTACTATACTGCTCAATCTCTGATACACTGATCAATCTCTGCGACACTGCTCCATCTCTGCTACACTGATCAATCTCTACTACACTGATCAATCTCTGCTACACTGATTAATCTCTGCTACACTGCTCAATCTCTGGTACACTGATCAATCTAACCCCTCTCTGCTACATTGCTCAATCTCTGCTGCAATGATCAATATCTGCTACACTGCTCAATCTCTGCTACACTGATCAATCTCTGCCACACTGCTCAATCTCTGCTGCACTGCTCAATCTCTGCTACACTGATCAATCTCTGTACACTGATAAATCTAACCCTTCTCTGCTACACTGCTCAATCTCTGCTACACTGATTAATCTAACCCCTCTCTGCAACACTGCTCAATCTCTGCTACAATTATCAATATCTGGTACACTGCTCAATCTCTGCTACACTGATCAATCTCTGCTACACTGATAAATCTAACCCTTCTCTGCTACACTGCTCAATCTCTGCTACACTGATCAATCTAACCCCTCTCTGCAACACTGCTCAATCTCTCCTACAATGATCAATATCTGGTACACTGCCCAATCTCTGCTACACTGATCAATCTCTGCTACACTGATAAATCTAACCCTTCTCTGCTACACTGCTCAATCTCTGCTACAGTGCTCAATCTCTGCGACACTGATCAATCTCTGTACACTGATAAATCTAACCCGTCTCTGCTACACTGCTCAATCTCTACTACACTGATCAATCTAACCCCTCTCTGCAACACTGCTCAATCTCTGCTACAATGATCAATATCTGGTACACTGCTCAATCTCTGCTACACTGATCAATCTCTGCTACACTGATCAATCTCTGCTGCACTGCTCAATCTCTGCTACACTGATCAATCTAACCCCTCTCTGATACACTGATCAATCTGTGCTACACTGATAAATCAAACCCCTCTCTGCTACACTTCTCAATCTCTGCTACACTGCTCAATCACTGCTACACTGATCAGTCTGCGCTACACTGTTCAAACTCGGCTACGCTGCTCAATCTCTGCTACACTGCTCAATCTCTGCTACACTGATGAATCTCTGCTACACTGATCAATCTCTGCTACACTGATCAATCTGCGCTACACTGTTCAATCTCGGCTACGCTGCTCAATCTCTGCTACACTGCTCAATCTCTGCTACACTGCTCAATCTCTACTACACTGATCAATCTCTGCTACACTGCTCAATCTCTGCTACACTGATCAATCTAACCCCTCTCTGCTACACTGATCAATCTGTGCTATACTGATCAATCTCGGCTACACTGATCAATCTAACCCCTCTCTGCTACACTAATCAATCTCTGCTACACTGATCAATCTCTGCTACACTGATAAATCTAACCCCTCTCTGCTGCACTGCTCAATCTCTGCTACACTGCTCAATCTCTGCTATACTGATCAATCTCTGCAACACTGATCAATCTGACCCCTCTCTGCTACACTGCTCAATCTCTGCTACACAGATCAATCTCTGCTACACTGATCAATATCTGCTGCACTGCTCAATCTCTGCTACACTGATCAATCTCTGCTACTCTGCACAATCTCTGCTACACTGATCAATCTCTGCTACACTGATCAATCTCTGCTGCACTGCTCAATCTCTGCTACACTGCTCAATCTCTACTACACTGCTCAATCTCTACTGCACTGCTCCAGCTCTGCAACACTGATCAATCTCTGCTACACTGATCAATCTCTGCTACACTGATCAATCTCTACTACACTGCTGAATCTCTGCTACACTGATCAATCTCTGCTACACTGCTGAATCTCTGCTACACTGATCAATCTCTGCTACACTGATTAATCTCTGCTACACTGCTGAATCTCTGGTACACTGATCAATCTAACCCCTCTCTGCTACACTGCTCAATCTAACACCACTGTTCTACACTGCTCAATCTCTGCTACACTGATCAATCTCTGCTGCACTGCTCCATCTCTGCTACACTGATCAATCTGTGGTACACTGGTCAATCTCTGCTACACTGATCAATCTCTGCTGCACTGCTCAATCTCTACAACACTGATTAATCTCTGCTACACTGCTCAATCTCTGGTACACTGATCAATCTAACCCCTCTCTGCTACACTGCTCAATCTCTGCGACAATGATCAATCTCTGCTACACTGATGAATCTGTGCTACACTGATCAATCTCTGCTACACTGATAAATCTAACCCTTCTCTGCTACACTGCTCAATCTCTGATACACTGCTCAATCTTTGCTACACTGATCAATCTCTGCTACACTGATCAATCTCTGCTACACTGATCAATCTCTGCTACACTGCTGAATCTCTGCTACACTGATCAATCTCTGCTACACTGATCAATCTCTGCAACATTGCTCAATCTCTGCTACACTGATCAATCTAACCCCTCCCTACTACACTGATCAATCTGTGCTACACTGATCAATCTCTGCTCCACTGATCAATCTAACCCCTCTCTGCTACACTGATCAATCTCTGCTACACTGATAAATCTAACCCCTCTCTGCTACACTGCTCAATCTCTGCTACACTGATCAATCTGTGCTACACTGTTCAATCTCGGCTACACTGCTCAATCTCTGCTATACTGATCAATCTCTGCTACACTGATCAATATAACCTCTCTCTGCTACACTGCTCAATCTCTGCTACACTGCTCAATCTCTGCTACACTGCTCAATCTCTGCTACACTGCTCAATCTCTGCTACACTGATCAATCTCTGCTACACTGATCAATCTCTGCAACACTGCTCAATCTCTGCTACACTGATCAATCTCTGCTACTCTGCTCAATCTCTGCTACACTGATCAATCTCTGCTACTCTGCTCAATCTCTGCTACACTGATTAATCTCTGCTACACTGATCAATCTCTGCTACACGGCTCAATCTGTGCTACACTGCTCAATCTCTACTAGACTGATCAATCCCTGCTACACTGATCAATCTAACCCCTCTCTGCTGCACTGCTGAATCTTTGCTACACTGCTCAATCTCTGCTACACTGATCAATCTGTGCTACACTGCTCAATCTCTGCTACACTGATCAATCTGTGCTACACTGCTCAATCTCTGCTACACTGATCAATCTCTGCTACACTGATCTATCAGCCCCTCTCTTCTGCACTGCTCAATATCTGCTACACTGATTAATCTCTGCTACACTGCTCAATCTCTGGTACACTGATCAATCTCTGCTACATTGATCAATCTAACCCCTCTCTGCTACACTGATCAATCTCTGCTACACAGCTGAATCTCTGCTACAATGATGAATCTCTGCTACACTGATCAATCTCTGCTACACTGCTCAATCTCTGCTACACTGATCAATCTCTGCTACACTGATCTATCTCTGCTACACTGATCAATCTAACCCTTCTCTGCTACACTGCTCAATCTCTGCTACACTGATCAATCTCTGCTACACTGCTCAATCTCTGCTACACTGCTCAATCTCTGCTACACTGATGAACCTCTGCTACACTGATCAATCTCTGCTACACTGATCAATCTAACCCCTCTCTGCGACACTGCTCAATCTCTGCTACACTGCTCAATGTCTGCTACACTGATCAATCTGTGCTGCACTGCTGAATCTCTGCTGCACTGTTCAATCTCTGCGACACTGCTCAATCTCTGCTACACTGCTCAATCTCTGCTACACTGATGAATCTCTGCTACACTGATCAATCTCTGCTACATTGATAAATCTAACCCTTCTCTGCTACACTGCTCAATCTCTGCTACACTGATCAATCTAACCCTTCTCTGCTACACTGATCAATCTCTGCTACACTGATAAATCTAATCCTTCTCTGCGACACTGCTCAATCTCTGCTACACTGCTCAATCTCTGCTACACTGATCAATCTCTGCTACACTGCACAATCTCTGCTACACTGCTCAATCTGTGCTACACTGATCAATCTCTGCTACACTGATGAATCTAACCCCTCTCTGCTACACTGATCAATCTCTGCTACACTGATAAATCTAACCCCTCTCTGCTACACTGCTCAATCTCTGCTACACTGCTCAATCTATCCCCTCTCTGCTACACTGCTCAATCTATCCCCTCTCTGCTACACTGCTCAATCTAACCCCACTGTTCTACACTGCTCAATCTCTGCTGCACTGATGAATCTCTGTTACACTGTTCAATCTCTGCTACACTGATCAATCTCTGCTACACTGATCAATCTCTGGTACACTGATCAATCTAACCCCTCTCTGCTACACTGATCAATCTATACCCTCTCTGCTACACTGCTCAATCTAACCCCACTGTTCTACAGTGCTCAATCTCTGCTGCACTGATCAATCTCTGCTACACTGATGAATCTCTGCTACACTGCTCAATCTCTGCTGCACTGATCAATGTCTGCTACACTGATCAATCTCTGCTACATTGATCAATCTCTGCTACACTGATCTATCTACCCCTCTCTTCTGCACTGCTCAATCTCTGCTACACTGATTAATCTCTGCTACACTGCTCAATCTCTGGTACACTGATCAATCTAACCCCTCTCTGCAACACTGCTCAATCTCTGCTACAATGATCAATATCTGCTACACTGCTCAATCTCTGCTGCACTGCTCAATCTCTGCTGCGCTGCTGAATCTCTGCTACACTGCTCAATCTCTGCTGCACTGCTGAATCTCTGCTACACTGCTCAATCTCTGCTACACTGCTCAATCTGTGCTACACTGATCAATCTCTGCTACACTGATGAATCTAACCCCTCTCTGCTAAACTGATCAATCTCTGCTACACTGATCAATCTCTGCTACAATGATAAATCTAACCCCTCTCTGCTACACTGCTCAATCTCTGCTACACTGCTCAATCTAACCCCACTGTTCTACACTGCTCAATCTCTGCTAAACTGATCAATCTCTGCTACACTGATGAATCTCTGCTACGCTGCACAATCTCTGCTACACTGATCAATCTGTGCTACGCTGATCAATCTCTACTACACTGCTCAATCTCTGCAACACTGATCAATCTCTGCGACACTGCTCCATCTCTGCTACACTGATCAATCTCTACTACACTGATCAATATCTGCTACACTGCTCAATCTAACATCACTGTTCCACACTGCTCAATCTCTGCTACACTAATCAATCTCTGCTACACTGATCAATCTAACCCCTCTCTGCTACACTGCTCAATCTCTGCTACACTGCTCAATCTCTGCTGCACTGCTCAATCCCTGCTACACTGATCAATGTCTGCTACACTGATCAACTTCTGCTGCACTGATCAATCTCTGCTACACTGATCAATCTCTGCTACTCTGCTCAATCTCTGCTACACTGATCAATCTCTGCTACACTGATCAATCTCTGCTACACTGCTCAATCTCTCCTACACTGCTCAATCTCTACTACACTGATCAATCTCTGCTACACTGATCAATCTCTGCTACACTGATCAATCTAACCCCTCTCTGCTACACTGATCAATCTGTGCTATGCTGATCAATCTCGGCTACACTGATCAATCTAACCCCTCTCTGCTACACTAATCAATCTTTGCTACACTGATCAATCTCTGCTGCAATGATCAATATCTGCTACACTGCTCAATGTCTGCTGCACTGATCAATCTCTGCTACACTGCTCAATCTCTGCTACACTGCTCAATCTCTGCTACACTGATCAATCTAAACCCTCTCTGCAACTCTGCTCAATCTCTGCTACAATGATCAATATCTGCTACACTGCTCAATCTCTGCTGCACTGATCAATCTCTGCGACACTGCTCAATCTCTGCTACACTGCTCAATCTCTGCAACACTGATCAATCTCTGCTACACTGCACAATCTCTGCTACACTGCTCAATCTGTGCTACACTGATCAATCTCTGCTACACTGATGAATCTAACCCCTCTCTGCTACACTGATCAATCTCTGCTACACTGATAAATCTAACCCCTCTCTGCTACACTGCTCAATCTCTGCTACACTGCTCAATCTAACCCCACTGTTCTACACTGCTCAATCTCTGCTACACTGATCAATCTCTGCTACACTGCTCAATCTCTGCTACACTGATCAATCTGTGCTACGCTGATCAATCTCTACTATACTGCTCAATCTCTGATACACTGATCAATCTCTGCGACACTGCTCCATCTCTGCTACACTGATCAATCACTACTACACTGATCAATCTCTGCTACACTGATTAATCTCTGCTACACTGCTCAATCTCTGGTACACTGATCAATCTAACCCCTCTCTGCTACATTGCTCAATCTCTGCTGCAATGATCAATATCTGCTACACTGCTCAATCTCTGCTGCACTGATCAATCTCTGCCACACTGCTCAATCTCTGCTACACTGCTCAATCTCTGCTACACTGATCAATCTCTGTACACTGAGAAATCTAACCCTTCTCTGCTATACTGCTCAATCTCTGCTACACTGATTAATCTAACCCCTCTCTGCAACACTGCTCAATCTCTGCTACAATTATCAATATCTGGTACACTGCTCAATCTCTGCTACACTGCTCAATCTCTGCGACACTGATCAATCTCTGTACACTGATAAATCTAACCCTTCTCTGCTACACTGCTCAATCTCTGCTACACTGATCAATCTAACCCCTCTCTGCAACACTGCTCAATCTCTGCTACAATGATCAATATCTGGTACACTGCTCAATCTCTGCTACACTGATCAATCTCTGCTACACTGATCAATCTCTGCTGCACTGCTCAATCTCTGCTACACTGATCAATCTAACCCCTCTCTGCTACACTGATCAATCTGTGCTACACTGATAAATCAAACCCCTCTCTGCTACACTGCTCAATCTCTGCTACACTGCTCAATCTCTGCTACACTGATCAATCTGCGCTACACTGTTCAATCTCGGCTACGCTGCTCAATCTCTGCTACACTGCTCAATCTCTGCTACACTGATCAATCTCTGCTACACTGATCAATCTCTGCTACACTGATCAATCTGCACTACACTGTTCAATCTCGGCTACGCTGCTCAATCTGTGCTACACTGCTCAATCTCTGCTACACTGCTCAATCTCTACTACACTGATCAATCGCTGCTACACTGCTCAATCTCTGCTACACTGATCAATCTAACCCCTCTCTGCTACACTAATCAATCTCTGCTACACTGATCAATCTCTGCTACACTGATAAATCTAACCCCTCTCTGCTACACTGCTCAATCTCTGCTACACTGATCAATCTCGGCTACACTGCTCAATCTCTGCTATACTGATCAATCTCTGCAACACTGATCAATCTAACCCCTCTCTGCTACACTGCTCAATCTCTGCTACACTGATCAATCTCTGCTACACTGATCAATCTCTGCTGCACTGCTCAATCTCTGCTACACTGATCAATCTCTGCTACTCTGCACAATCTCTGCTCCACTGATCAATCTCTGCTACACTGATCAATCTCTGCTGCACTGCTCAATCTCTGCTACACTGCTCAATCTCTACTACACTGCTCAATCTCTACTACACTGCTCCATCTCTGCAACACTGATCAATCTCTGCTACACTGATCAATCTCTGCTACACTGATTAATCTCTGCTACACTGCTGAATCTCTGGTACACTGATCAATCTAACCCCTCTCTGCTACACTGATCAATCTATCCCCTCTCTGCTACACTGCTCAATCTAACACCACTGTTCTACACGCTCAATCTCTGCTGCACTGATCAATCTCTGCTGCACTGCTCCATCTCTGCTACACTGATCAATCTGTGGTACACTGGTCAATCTCTGCTACACTGATCAATCTCTGCTGCACTGCTCAATCTCTGCTACACTGATTAATCTCTGCTACACTGCTCAATCTCTGGTACACTGATCAATCTAACCCCTCTCTGCTGCACTGCTCAATCTCTGCGACAATGATCAATCTCTGCTACACTGATGAATCTCTGCTACACTGATCAATCTCTGCTGCACTGATAAATCTAACCCTTCTCTGCTACACTGCTCAATCTCTGCTACACTGCTCAATCTTTGCTACACTGATCAATCTCTGCTACACTGCTCAATCTCTGCTACACTGATCAATCTCTGCTACACTGATCAATCTCTGCTACACTGCTGAATCTCTGCTACACTGATCAATCTCTGCAACATTGCTCAATCTCTGCTACACTGATCAATCTAACCCCTCCCTGCTACACTGATCAATCTGTGCTACACTGATCAATCTCTGCTCCACTGATCAATCTAACCCCTCTCTGCTACACTGATCAATCTCTGCTGCACTGATAAATCTAACCCCTCTCTGCTACACTGCTCAATCTCTGCTACACTGATCAATCTGTGCTACACTCTTCAATCTCGGCTACACTGCTCAATCTCTGCTATACTGATCAATCTCTGATACACTGATCAATATAACCCCTCTCTGCTACACTGCTCAATCTCTGCTCCACTGCTCAATCTCTGCTACACTGCTCAATCTCTGCTACACTGATCAATCTCTGCTACACTGATCAATCTCTGCAACACTGCTCAATCTCTGCTACACTGATCAATCTCTGCTACTCTGCTCAATCTCTGCTACACTGATCAATCTCTGCTACACTGATCAATCTCTGCTACACTGATCAATCTCTGCTACACGGCTCAATCTGTGCTACACTGCTCAATCTCTACTACACTGATCAATCCCTGCTACACTGATCAATCCAACCCCTCTCTGCTGCACTGCTGAATCTTTGCTACACTGCTCAATCTCTGCTACACTGATAAATCTGTGCTACACTGCTCAATCTCTGCTACACTGATCAATCTCTGCTACACTGATCAATCTGTGCTACACTGCTCAATCTCTACTACACTGATCAATCTCTGCTACACTGCTCAATCTCTGCTACACTGATCAATCTAACCCCTCTCTGCTACACTGATCAATCTGTGCTAAACTGATCAATCTCGGCTACACTGATCAATCTAACCCCTCTCTGCTACACTAATCAATCTCTGCTACACTGATCAATCTCTGCTACACTGATAAATCTAACCCCTCTCTGCTACACTGCTCAATCTCTGCTACACTGCTCAATCTCTGCTACACTGATCAATCTCTGCTCCACTGATCAATCTCTGCTACACTGATCAATCTCTGCTGCACTGCTCAATCTCTGCTACACTGCTCAATCTCTACTACACTGCTCAATCTCTACTACACTGCTCCATCTCTGCAACACTGATCAATCTCTGCTACACTGATCAATCTCTGCTACACTGATTAATCTCTGCTACACTGCTGAATCTCTGGTACACTGATCAATCTAACCCCTCTCTGCTACACTGATCAATCTATCCCCTCTCTGCTACACTGCTCAATCTAACACCACTGTTCTACACGCTCAATCTCTGCTACACTGATCAATCTCTGCTGCACTGCTCCATCTCTGCTACACTGATCAATCTGTGGTACACTGATCAATCTCTGCTACACTGATCTATCAACCCCTCTCTTCTGCACTGCTCAATATCTGCTACACTGATTAATCTCTGCTACACTGCTCAATCTCTGGTACACTGATCAATCTCTGCTACACTGATCAATCTAACCCCTCTCTGCTACACTGATCAATCTCTGCTACACTGCTCAATCTCTGCTACAATGATGAATCTCTGCTACACTGATCAATCTCTGCTACACTGCTCAATCTCTGCTACACTGATCAATCTCTGCTACACTGATCTATCTCTGCTACACTGATCAATCTAACCCTTCTCTGCTACACTGCTCAATCTCTGCTACACTGATCAATCTCTGCTACACTGCTCAATCTCTGCTACACTGCTCAATCTCTGCTACACTGCTCAATCTGTGCTGCACTGCTGAATCTCTGCTACACTGATTAATCTCTGCTACACTGCTCAATCTTTGGTACACTGATCAATCTAACCCCTCTCTGCTACACTGCTCAATCTCTGCTACAATGATCAATATCTGCTACACTGCTGAATCTCTGCTGCACTGATCAATCTCTGCTACACTGCTCAATCTCTGCTACACTGCTCAATCTCTGCTACACTGATGAATCTCTGCTACACTGATCAATCTCTGCTACACTGATAAATCTAACCCTTCTCTGCTACACTGCTCAATCTCTGCTACACTGCTCAATCTCTGCTACACTGATCAATCTCTGCTACACTGCTCAATCCCTGCTACACTGATCAATCTCTGCTACACTGCTGAATCTCTGCTACACTGATCAATCTCTGCAACACTGCTCAATCTCTGCTACACTGATCAATCTAACCCCTCTCTGCTACACTGATCAATCTGTGCTACACTGATCAATCTCTGCTACACTGATCAATCTAACCCCTCTCTGCTACACTGATCAATCTCTGCTACACTGATAAATCTAACCCCTCTCTGCTACACTGCTGAATCTCTGCTACACTGATGAATCTGTGCTACACTGTTCAATCTCGACTACACTGCTCAATCTCTGCTACACTGCTCAATCTCTGCTACACTGCTCAATCTCTGCTACACTGATCAATCACTGCTACACTGATCAATCTCTGCTACACTGCTTAATCTCTGCTACACTGATCAATCTCTGCTAGACTGCTCAATCTCTGCTACACTGCTCAATCTCTGCTACACTGCTCAATCTCTGCAACACTGTTCAATCTCTGCTACACTGATCAATCTAACCCCTCTCTGCTGCACTGATCAATCTCTGCTACACTGATCAATCTAATCCCTCCCTGCTACACTGCTCAATCTCTGCTACACTGCTCAATCTAACCCCTCTCTGCTACACTGATCAATCTCTGCTACACTGATAAATCTAACCCCTCTCTGCTACACTGCTGAATCTCTGCTACACTGATGAATCTGTGCTACACTGTTCAATCTCGACTACACTGCTCAATCTCTGCTACAGTGCTCAATCTCTGCTACACTGCTCAATCTCTGCTACACTGATCAATCACTGCTACACTGCTCAATCTCTGCTACACTGCTCAATCTCTGCAACACTGATCAATCTCTGCTACACTGATCAATCTAACCCCTCTCTGCTGCACTGATCAATCTCTGCTACACTGATCAATTTAATCCCTCCCTGCTACACTGCTCAATCTCTGCTACACTGCTCAATCTCTGCTGCACTGCTCAATCCCTGCTACACTGATCAATCTCTGCTACACTGATCAATTTGTGCTACGCTGATCAATCTCTGCTACACTGCTCAATCTCTGCTACTCTGCTCAATCTCTGCTACACTGATCAAACTCTGCTACACTGCTCAATCTGTGCTACACTGATCAATCTCTACTACACTGCTCAATCTCTGCGACACTGATGAATCTAACCCCTCTCTGCTACACTGATCAATCTCTGCTACACTGATAAATCTAACCCCTCTCTGCTACACTGCTCAATCTCTGCTACACTGATCAATCTCTGCTACACTGATGAATCTCTGCTACGCTTCTCAATCTCTGCTACACTGATCAATCTCTGCCTCACTGATCAATCTAACCCCTCTCTGCTACACTGATCAATCTATCCCCTCTCTGCTACACTGCTCAATCTAACCCCACTGTTCTACACTGCTCAATCTCTGCTACACTGATCAATCTGTGCTATACTGCTCAATCTCTGCTACACTGATCAATCTGTGCTACACTGCTCAATCTCTGCTACACTAATCGATCTGTGCTACGCTGATCAATCTCTACTACACTGCTCAATCTCTGATACACTGATCAATCTCTGCGTCACTGCTCCATCTCTGCTACACTGATCAATCTCTACTACACTGATCAATATCTGCTACACTGATTAATCTCTGCTACACTGCTCAATCTCTGGTACACTGATCAATCTCACCCCTCTCTGCTACACTGATCAATCTATCCCCTCTCTGCCACACTGCTCAATTTAACCCCACTGTTCTACACTGCTCAATCTCTGCTACACTGATCATTCTATGCTACACTGATGAATCTCTGCTACACTGATCAATCTCTGCTACAGTGATCAATCTAACCCTTCTCTGCTACACTGCTCAATCTCTGCTAAACTGCTCAATCTCTGCTACACTGCTCAATCTCTGCTACACTGATCAATCTCTGCTACACTGATCAATCTAACCCCTCTCTGCTGCACTGCTCAATCTCTGCTACACTGCTCAATCTCTGCTACACTGATCAATCTGTTCTACACTGTTCAATCTCGGCTACACTGCTCAATCTCTGCTATACTGATCAATCTCTGCTACAGTGATCAATCTAACCCCTCTCTGCTACACTGCTCAAACTCTGCTACACTGATGAATCTCTGCTACACTGCTGAATCTCTGCTACACTGATCAATCTCTGCTACACTGATCAATCTGTGCTACGCTGATCAATCTCTACTACACTGCTCAATCTCTGCTACACTGATCAATCTCTGCTACACTGCTCCAACTCTGCTACACTGATCAATCTCTGCTACACTGATCAATCTCTGCTACACTGATTAATCTCTGCGACACTGCTCAATCTCTGGAACACTGATCAATCTAACCCCTCTCTGCTACACTGATCAATCTATCCCCTCTCTGCTACACTGCTCAATCTAACCCCACTGTTCTACACACTCTGCTACACTGATCAATCTCTGCTACACTGATTAATCTCTGCTACACTGCTCAATCTCTGGTACACTGATCAATCTGACCCCTCTCTGCTACACTGCTCAATCTCTGCTACACTGCTGAATCTCTGCTACACTGATCAATCTCTGCTACACTGATTAATCTCTGCTACACTGATCAATCTAACCCCTCTCTGCTGCACTGCTCAATCTCTGCTACACTGCTCAATCTCTGCTACACTGATCAATCTGTGCTACACTGTTCAATCTCGGCTACACTGCTCAATCTCTGCTATACTGATCAATCTCTGCTACAGTGATCAATCTAACCCCTCTCTGCTACACTGCTCAAACTCTGCCACACTGCTCAGTCTCTGCTACACTGCTGAATCTCTGCTACACTGATCAATCTCTGCTACACTGATCAATCTCTGCTGCACTGCTCAATCTCTGCTACACTGATAAATCTCTGCTACGCTTCTCAATCTCTGCTACACTGATCAATCTCTGCCTCACTGATCAATCTAACCCCTCTCTGCTACACTGATCAATCTATCCCCTCTCTGCTACACTGCTCAATCTAACCCCACTGTTCTACACTGCTCAATCTCTGCTACACTGATCAATCTGTGCTATACTGCTCAATCTCTGCTACACTGATCAATCTGTGCTACACTGCTCAATCTCTGCTACACTGATCGATCTGTGCTACGCTGATCAATCTCTACTACACTGCTCAATCTCTGATACACTGATCAATCTCTGCGTCACTGCTCCATCTCTGCTACACTGATCAATCTCTACTACACTGATCAATATCTGCTACACTGATTAATCTCTGCTACACTGCTCAATCTCTGGTACACTGATCAATCTAACCCCTCTCTGCTACACTGATCAATCTATCCCCTCTCTGCCACACTGCTCAATTTAACCCCACTGTTCTACACTGCTCGATCTCTGCTACACTGATCATTCTATGCTACACTGATGAATCTCTGCTACACTGATCAATCTCTGCTACAGTGATCAATCTAACCCTTCTCTGCTACACTGCTCAATCTCTGCTAAACTGCTCAATCTCTGCTACACTGCTCAATCTCTGCTACACTGATCAATCTCTGCTACACTGATCAATCTCTGCTACACTGATCAATCTAACCCCTCTCTGCTGCACTGCTCAATCTCTGCTACACTGCTCAATCTCTGCTACACTGATCAATCTGTGCTACACTGTTCAATCTCGGCTACACTGCTGAATCTCTGCTATACTGATCAATCTCTGCTACAGTGATCAATCTAACCCCTCTCTGCTACACTGCTCAAACTCTGCTACACTGATGAATCTCTGCTACACTGCTGAATCTCTGCTACACTGATCAATCTCTGCTACACTGATCAATCTGTGCTACGCTGATCAATCTCTACTACACTGCTCAATCTCTGCTACACTGATCAATCTCTGCTACACTGCTCCAACTCTGCTACACTGATCAATCTCTGCTACACTTATCAATCTCTGCTACACTGATTAATCTCTGCGACACTGCTCAATCTCTGGAACACTGATCAATCTAACCCCTCTCTGCTACACTGATCAATCTATCCCCTCTCTGCTACACTGCTCAATCTCTGCTACACTGCTGAATCTCTGCTACACTGATCAATCTCTGCTACACTGATTAATCTCTGCTACACTGATCAATCTAACCCCTCTCTGCTGCACAGCTCAATCTCTGCTACACTGCTCAATCTCTGCTACACTGATCAATCTGTGCTACACTGTTCAATCTCGGCTACACTGCTCAATCTCTGCTATACTGATCAATCTCTGCTACAGTGATCAATCTAACCCCTCTCTGCTACACTGCTCAAACTCTGCCACACTGCTCAGTCTCTGCTACACTGCTCAATCTCTGCTACACTGATCAATCTCTGCTACACTGATCAATCTCTGCTGCACTGCTCAATCTCTGCTACACTGATAAATCTCTGCTACACTGCTCAATCTCTGCTACACTGATCAATCTCTGCAACACTGATCAATCTCTGCTACACTGCTCAATCTCTGCTACACTGCTCAATCTCTAGTACACTGATCAATCTCTGCTACACTGATCAATCTAACCGCTCACTGATTCACTGCTCAATCTTTGCTACACTGATCAATCTAACCCCTCTCTGCTGCACTGATCAATCTCTGCTACACTGATCAATCTAATCCCTCTCTGCTACACTGCTCAATCTCTGCTACACTGCTCAATCTCTGCTGCACTGCTCAATCCCTGCTACACTGATCAATCTGTGCTACACTGATCAATCTCTGCTGCACTGATCAATCTCTGCTACACTGCTCAATCTCTGCTACACTGATCAATCTCTGCTATACTTCTCAATCTCTGCTACACTGATCAATCTCTGCTACACTGATAAATCTCTGCTACACTGATCAATCTCTGCTATGCTGATCAATCTCTGCTACACTGCTCAATCTCTGCTACACTGATCAATCTCTGCGACACTGCTCCATCTCTGCTACACTGATCAATCTCTGCTACACTGATCAATCTCTGCTACACTGATTAATCTCTGCTACACTGATCAATCTCTGGTACACTGATCAATCTATCCCCTCTCTGCTGCACTGCTCAATCTGTCCCCTCTCTGCTACACTGCTCAATCTAACCCCACTGTTCTACACTGCTCAATCTCTGCTGCACTGATCAATCTCTGCTGCACTGATGAATCTCTGCTACACTGATCAATCTCTGCTACATTGATCAATCTCTGCTACACTGATCTATCTACCCCTCTCTTCTGCACTGCTCAATCTCTGCTACACTGATTAATCTCTGCTACACTGCTCAATCTCTGGTACACTGATCAATCTAACCCCTCTCTGCAACACTGCTCAATCTCTGCTACAATGATCAATATCTGCTACACTGCTCAATCTCTGCTGCACTGATCAATCTCTGCGACACTGCTCAATCTCTGCTACACTGCTCAATCTCTGCTACACTGCTGAATCTCTGCTACACTGCTCAATCTCTGCTACACTGATCAATCTCTTCTGCACTGATCAATCTCTGCTACACTGCTCAATCTGTGCTACACTGATCAATCTCTGCTACACTGATGAATCTAACGCCTCTCTGCTAAACTGATCAATCTCTGCTACACTGATCAATCTCTGCTGCACTGATAAATCTAACCCCTCTCTGCTACACTGCTCAATCTCTGCTACACTGCTCAATCTAACCCCACTGTTCTACACTGCTCAATCTCTGCTACACTGATCAATCTAACCCCTCTCTGCTGCACTGCTCAATCTCTGCTACACTGATCAATCTAACCCCTCTCTGCTACACTGCTCAATCTCTGCTACACTGCTCAATCTCTGCTGCACTGCTCAATCCCTGCTACACTGATCAATCTCTGCTACACTGATCAACTTCTACTGCACTGATCAATCTCTGCTACACTGATCAATCTCTGCTACTCTGCTCAATCTCTGCTACACTGATCAATCTCTGCTACACTGATCAATCTCTGCTACACTGCTCAATCTCTGCTACACTGCTCAATCTCTACTACACTGATCAATCTCTGCTACACTGATCAATCTCTGCTACACTGATCAATCTAACCCCACTGTTCTACACTGCTCAATCTCTGCTACACTGATCAATCTGTGCTATACTGCTCAATCTCTGCTACACTGATCAATCTGTGCTACACTGCTCAATCTCTGCTACACTAATCGATCTGTGCTACGCTGATCAATCTCTACTACACTGCTCAATCTCTGATACACTGATCAATCTCTGCGTCACTGCTCCATCTCTGCTACACTGATCAATCTCTACTACACTGATCAATATCTGCTACACTGATTAATCTCTGCTACACTGCTCAATCTCTGGTACACTGATCAATCTCACCCCTCTCTGCTACACTGATCAATCTATCCCCTCTCTGCCACACTGCTCAATTTAACCCCACTGTTCTACACTGCTCAATCTCTGCTACACTGATCATTCTATGCTACACTGATGAATCTCTGCTACACTGATCAATCTCTGCTACAGTGATCAATCTAACCCTTCTCTGCTACACTGCTCAATCTCTGCTAAACTGCTCAATCTCTGCTACACTGCTCAATCTCTGCTACACTGATCAATCTCTGCTACACTGATCAATCTAACCCCTCTCTGCTGCACTGCTCAATCTCTGCTACACTGCTCAATCTCTGCTACACTGATCAATCTGTTCTACACTGTTCAATCTCGGCTACACTGCTCAATCTCTGCTATACTGATCAATCTCTGCTACAGTGATCAATCTAACCCCTCTCTGCTACACTGCTCAAACTCTGCTACACTGATGAATCTCTGCTACACTGCTGAATCTCTGCTACACTGATCAATCTCTGCTACACTGATCAATCTGTGCTACGCTGATCAATCTCTACTACACTGCTCAATCTCTGCTACACTGATCAATCTCTGCTACACTGCTCCAACTCTGCTACACTGATCAATCTCTGCTACACTGATCAATCTCTGCTACACTGATTAATCTCTGCGACACTGCTCAATCTCTGGAACACTGATCAATCTAACCCCTCTCTGCTACACTGATCAATCTATCCCCTCTCTGCTACACTGCTCAATCTAACCCCACTGTTCTACACACTCTGCTACACTGATCAATCTCTGCTACACTGATTAATCTCTGCTACACTGCTCAATCTCTGGTACACTGATCAATCTGACCCCTCTCTGCTACACTGCTCAATCTCTGCTACACTGCTGAATCTCTGCTACACTGATCAATCTCTGCTACACTGATTAATCTCTGCTACACTGATCAATCTAACCCCTCTCTGCTGCACTGCTCAATCTCTGCTACACTGCTCAATCTCTGCTACACTGATCAATCTGTGCTACACTGTTCAATCTCGGCTACACTGCTCAATCTCTGCTATACTGATCAATCTCTGCTACAGTGATCAATCTAACCCCTCTCTGCTACACTGCTCAAACTCTGCCACACTGCTCAGTCTCTGCTACACTGCTGAATCTCTGCTACACTGATCAATCTCTGCTACACTGATCAATCTCTGCTGCACTGCTCAATCTCTGCTACACTGATAAATCTCTGCTACGCTTCTCAATCTCTGCTACACTGATCAATCTCTGCCTCACTGATCAATCTAACCCCTCTCTGCTACACTGATCAATCTATCCCCTCTCTGCTACACTGCTCAATCTAACCCCACTGTTCTACACTGCTCAATCTCTGCTACACTGATCAATCTGTGCTATACTGCTCAATCTCTGCTACACTGATCAATCTGTGCTACACTGCTCAATCTCTGCTACACTGATCGATCTGTGCTACGCTGATCAATCTCTACTACACTGCTCAATCTCTGATACACTGATCAATCTCTGCGTCACTGCTCCATCTCTGCTACACTGATCAATCTCTACTACACTGATCAATATCTGCTACACTGATTAATCTCTGCTACACTGCTCAATCTCTGGTACACTGATCAATCTAACCCCTCTCTGCTACACTGATCAATCTATCCCCTCTCTGCCACACTGCTCAATTTAACCCCACTGTTCTACACTGCTCGATCTCTGCTACACTGATCATTCTATGCTACACTGATGAATCTCTGCTACACTGATCAATCTCTGCTACAGTGATCAATCTAACCCTTCTCTGCTACACTGCTCAATCTCTGCTAAACTGCTCAATCTCTGCTACACTGCTCAATCTCTGCTACACTGATCAATCTCTGCTACACTGATCAATCTCTGCTACACTGATCAATCTAACCCCTCTCTGCTGCACTGCTCAATCTCTGCTACACTGCTCAATCTCTGCTACACTGATCAATCTGTGCTACACTGTTCAATCTCGGCTACACTGCTGAATCTCTGCTATACTGATCAATCTCTGCTACAGTGATCAATCTAACCCCTCTCTGCTACACTGCTCAAACTCTGCTACACTGATGAATCTCTGCTACACTGCTGAATCTCTGCTACACTGATCAATCTCTGCTACACTGATCAATCTGTGCTACGCTGATCAATCTCTACTACACTGCTCAATCTCTGCTACACTGATCAATCTCTGCTACACTGCTCCAACTCTGCTACACTGATCAATCTCTGCTACACTTATCAATCTCTGCTACACTGATTAATCTCTGCGACACTGCTCAATCTCTGGAACACTGATCAATCTAACCCCTCTCTGCTACACTGATCAATCTATCCCCTCTCTGCTACACTGCTCAATCTCTGCTACACTGCTGAATCTCTGCTACACTGATCAATCTCTGCTACACTGATTAATCTCTGCTACACTGATCAATCTAACCCCTCTCTGCTGCACTGCTCAATCTCTGCTACACTGCTCAATCTCTGCTACACTGATCAATCTGTGCTACACTGTTCAATCTCGGCTACACTGCTCAATCTCTGCTATACTGATCAATCTCTGCTACAGTGATCAATCTAACCCCTCTCTGCTACACTGCTCAAACTCTGCCACACTGCTCAGTCTCTGCTACACTGCTCAATCTCTGCTACACTGATCAATCTCTGCTACACTGATCAATCTCTGCTGCACTGCTCAATCTCTGCTACACTGATAAATCTCTGCTACTCTGCTCAATCTCTGCTACACTGATCAATCTCTGCAACACTGATCAATCTCTGCTACACTGCTCAATCTCTGCTACACTGCTCAATCTCTAGTACACTGATCAATCTCTGCTACACTGATCAATCTAACCGCTCACTGATTCACTGCTCAATCTTTGCTACACTGATCAATCTAACCCCTCTCTGCTGCACTGATCAATCTCTGCTACACTGATCAATCTAATCCCTCTCTGCTACACTGCTCAATCTCTGCTACACTGCTCAATCTCTGCTGCACTGCTCAATCCCTGCTACACTGATCAATCTGTGCTACACTGATCAATCTCTGCTGCACTGATCAATCTCTGCTACACTGCTCAATCTCTGCTACACTGATCAATCTCTGCTATACTTCTCAATCTCTGCTACACTGATCAATCTCTGCTACACTGATAAATCTCTGCTACACTGATCAATCTCTGCTATGCTGATCAATCTCTGCTACACTGCTCAATCTCTGCTACACTGATCAATCTCTGCGACACTGCTCCATCTCTGCTACACTGATCAATCTCTGCTACACTGATCAATCTCTGCTACACTGATTAATCTCTGCTACACTGATCAATCTCTGGTACACTGATCAATCTATCCCCTCTCTGCTGCACTGCTCAATCTGTCCCCTCTCTGCTACACTGCTCAATCTAACCCCACTGTTCTACACTGCTCAATCTCTGCTGCACTGATCAATCTCTGCTGCACTGATGAATCTCTGCTACACTGATCAATCTCTGCTACATTGATCAATCTCTGCTACACTGATCTATCTACCCCTCTCTTCTGCACTGCTCAATCTCTGCTACACTGATTAATCTCTGCTACACTGCTCAATCTCTGGTACACTGATCAATCTAACCCCTCTCTGCAACACTGCTCAATCTCTGCTACAATGATCAATATCTGCTACACTGCTCAATCTCTGCTGCACTGATCAATCTCTGCGACACTGCTCAATCTCTGCTACACTGCTCAATCTCTGCTACACTGCTGAATCTCTGCTACACTGCTCAATCTCTGCTACACTGATCAATCTCTTCTGCACTGATCAATCTCTGCTACACTGCTCAATCTGTGCTACACTGATCAATCTCTGCTACACTGATGAATCTAACGCCTCTCTGCTAAACTGATCAATCTCTGCTACACTGATCAATCTCTGCTGCACTGATAAATCTAACCCCTCTCTGCTACACTGCTCAATCTCTGCTACACTGCTCAATCTAACCCCACTGTTCTACACTGCTCAATCTCTGCTACACTGATCAATCTAACCCCTCTCTGCTGCACTGCTCAATCTCTGCTACACTGATCAATCTAACCCCTCTCTGCTACACTGCTCAATCTCTGCTACACTGCTCAATCTCTGCTGCACTGCTCAATCCCTGCTACACTGATCAATCTCTGCTACACTGATCAACTTCTACTGCACTGATCAATCTCTGCTACACTGATCAATCTCTGCTACTCTGCTCAATCTCTGCTACACTGATCAATCTCTGCTACACTGATCAATCTCTGCTACACTGCTCAATCTCTGCTACACTGCTCAATCTCTACTACACTGATCAATCTCTGCTACACTGATCAATCTCTGCTACACTGATCAATCTCTGGTACACTGATCAATCTAACCCCTCTCTGCTACACTGATCAATCTATCCCCTCTCTGCTACACTGCTCAATCTAACCCCACTGTTCTACAGTGCCTAATCTCTGCTGCACTGATCAATCTCTGCTACACTGATGAATCTCTGCTACACTGCTCAATCTCTGCTGCACTGATCAATCTCTGCTACACTGATCAATCTCTGCTACATTGATCAATCTCTGCTACACTGATCTATCTAACCCTCTCTTCTGCACTGCTCAATCTCTGCTACACTGATTAATCTCTGCTACACTGCTCAATCTCTGGTACACTGATCAATCTAACCCCTCTCTGCAACACTGCTCAATCTCTGCTACAATGATCAATATCTGCTACACTGCTCAATCTCTGCTGCACTGATCAATCTCTGCTACACTGCTCAATCTCTGCTACACTGCTCAATCTCTGCTACATTGATCAATCTCTGCTACACTGATCAATCTCTGCTACACTGCTCAATCTGTGCTACACTGATCAATCTCTGCTACACTGATGAATCTAACGCCTCTCTGCTAAACTGATCAATCTCTGCTACACTGATCAATCTCTGCTACACTGATAAATCTAACCCCTCTCTGCTACACTGCTCAATCTCTGCTACACTGCTCAATCTAACCCCACTGTTCTACACTGCTCAATCTCTGCTACACTGATCAATCTAACCCCTCTCTGCTGCACTGCTCAATCTCTGCTACACTGATCAATCTAACCCTTCTCTGCTACACTGCTCAATCTCTGCTACACTGCTCAATCTCTACTGCACTGCTCAATCCCTGCTACACTGATCAATCTCTGCTACACTGATCAACTTCTACTGCACTGATCAATCTCTGCTACACTGATCAATCTCTGCTACTCTGCTCAATCTCTGCTACACTGATCAATCTCTGCTACACTGATCAATCTCTGCTACACTGCTCAATCTCTACTACACTGATCAATCTCTGCTACACTGATCAATCTCTGCTACACTGATCAATCTAACCCCTCTCTGCTACACTGATGAATCTGTGCTATACTGATCAATCTCGGCTACACTGATCAATCTAACCCCTCTCTGCTACACTAATCAATCTCTGCTACACTGATCAATCTCTGCTGCAATGATCAATATCTGCTACACTGCTCAATGTCTGCTGCACTGATCAATCTCTACTACACTGCTCAATCTCTGCTACACTGCTCAATCTCTGCTACACTGCTCAATCTCTGCTACACTGATCAATCTCTGCTACACTGATAAATCTAACCCTTCTCTGCTACACTGCTCAATCTCTGCTACACTGATCAATCTAACCCCTCTCTGCAACACTGCTCAATCTCTGCTACAATGATCAATATCTGCTACACTGCTCAATCTCTGCTGCACTGATCAATCTCTGCTACACTGCTCAATCTCTGCTACACTGCTCAATCTCTGCTACACTGCTCAATCTCTGCTGCACTTATCAATCTCTGCTACACTGCTCAATCTCTGCTACACTGCTCAATCTCTGCTGCACTGATGAATATCTGCTACACTGATCAATCTCTGCTACACTGATAAATCTAATCCTTCTTTTCTACACAGCTCAATCTCTGCTGCACTGCTCAATCTCTGCTACACTGATCAATCTCTGCTACACTGCACAATCTCTGCTACACTGCTCAATCTCTGCTACACTGCTGAATCTCTGCTACACTGATCAATCTCTGCTACACTGATCAATCTCTGCTACACTGCTCAATCTCTGCTACACTGATCAATCTAACCCCTCTCTGCTACACTGATCAATCTGTGCTACACTGATCAATCTAACCCCTCTCTGCTACACTGATCAATCTCTGCGACACTGATCAATCTAACCCCTCTCTGCTACACTGCTCAATCTCGGCTACGCTGCTCAATCTCTGCTATACTGATCAATCTCTGCTACACTGATCAATCTAACCCCTCTCTGCTACACTGCTCAATCTCTGCTACACTGCTCAATCTCTGCTACACTGCTCAATCTCTGCTACACTGATCAATCTCTGCTACACTGATCAATCTCTGCTACACTGCTCAATCAATGCTACACTGATTAATCTCTGCTACACTGCTCAATCTCTGGTACACTGATCAATCTAACCCCTCTCTGCTACACTGCTCAATCTCTGCTACAATGATCAATATCTGCTGCACTGCTCAATCTCTGCTGCACTGATCAATCTCTGCTACACTGCTGAATCTCTGCTACACTGTTCAATCTATGCTACACTGATGAATCTCTGCTACACTGATCAATCTCTGCTACAGTGATCAATCTAACCCTTCTCTGCTACACTGCTCAATCTCTGCTAAACTGCTCAATCTCTGCTACAATGCTCAATCTCTGCTACACTGCTGAATCTCTGCTACACTGATCAATCTCTGCTACACTGATCAATCTAACCCCTCTCTGCTGCACTGCTCAATCTCTGCTACACTGCTCAATCTCTGCTACACTGATCAATCTGTGCCACACTGTTCAATCTCGGCTACACTGCTCAATCTCTGCTATACTGATCAATCTCTGCTACAGTGATCAATCTAACCCCTCTCTGCTACACTGCTCAAACTCTGCTACACTGATGAATCTCTGCTACACTGCTGAATCTCTGCTACACTGATCAATCTCTGCTACACTGATCAATCTGTGCTACGCTGATCAATCTCTACTACACTGCTCAATCTCTGCTACACTGATCAATCTCTGCTACACTGCTCCAACTCTGCTACACTGATCAATCTCTGCTACACTGATCAATCTCTGCTACACTGATTTATCTCTGCGACACTGCTCAATCTCTGGAACACTGATCAATCTAACCCCTCTCTGCTACACTGATCAATCTATCCCCTCTCTGCTACACTGCTCAATCTAACCCCACTGTTCTACACACTCTGCTACACTGATCAATCTCTGCTACACTGATTAATCTCTGCTACACTGCTCAATCTCTGGTACACTGATCAATCTGACCCCTCTCTGCTACACTGATCAATCTATCCCCTCTCTGCTACACTGCTCAATCTAACCCCACTGTTCTACACACTCTGCTACACTGAACAATCTCTGCTACACTGCTCAGTCTCTGCTACACTGATCAATCTGTCCTACACTACTCAATCACTGCTACACTGATCAATCTCTGCTACACTGCTCAATCTCTGCTACACTGCTCAATCTCTGCTACACTGATTAATCTCTGCTACACTGCTCAATCTCTGGTACACTGATCAATCTAACTCCTCTCTGCTACACTGCTCAATCTCTGCTACAATGATCAATATCTGCTGCACTGCTCAATCTCTGCTGCACTGATCAATCTCTGCTGCACTGCTCAATCTCTGCTACACTGCTCAATCTCTGCTACACTGATGAATCTCTGCTACACTGATCAATCTCTGCTACACTGCTGAATCTCTGCTACACTGCTCAATCTCTGCTACACTGCTGAATCTCTGCTACACTGATCAATCTCTGCTACACTGATTAATCTCTGCTACACTGATCAATCTATCCCCTCTCTGCTGCACTGCTCAATCTCTGCTACACTGCTCAATTTCTGCTACACTGATCAATCTGTGCTACACTGTTCAATCTCGGCTACACTGCTCAATCTCTGCTACACTGATCAATCTGTGCTACACTGCTCAATCTCTGCTACACTGATCAATCTCTGCTACACTGATCAATCTGTGCTACACTGCTCAATCTCTGCTACACTGATCAATCTCTGCTACACTGATCTATCAACCCCTCTCTTCTGCACTGCTCAATATCTGCTACACTGATTAATCTCTGCTACACTGCTCAATCTCTGGTACACTGATCAATCTAACCCCTCTCTGCTACACTGATCAATCTCTGCTACACTGCTCAATCTCTGCTACAATGATGAATCTCTGCTACACTGATCAATCTCTGCTACACTGCTCAATCTCTGCTACACTGATCAATCTCTGCTACACTGATCTATCTCTGCTACACTGATCAATCTAACCCTTCTCTGCTACACTGCTCAATCTCTGCTACACTGATCAATCTCTGCTACACTGCTCAATCTCTGCTACACTGCTCAATCTCTGCTACACTGATGAACCTCTGCTACACTGATCAATCTCTGCTACACTGATCAATCTAACCCCTCTCTACTACACTGCTCAATCTCTGCTACACTGCTCAATCTCTGCTACACTGCTCAATCTCTGCTACACTGATCAATCTGTGCTGCACTGCTGAATCTCTGCTACACTGATTAATCTCTGCTACACTGCTCAATCTTTGGTACACTGATCAATCTAACCCCTCTCTGCTACACTGCTCAATCTCTGCTACAATGATCAATATCTGCTACACTGCTGAATCTCTGCTGCACTGATCAATCTCTGCTACACTGCTCAATCTCTGCTACACTGCTCAATCTCTGCTACACTGATGAATCTCTGCTACACTGATCAATCTCTGCTACACTGATAAATCTAACCCTTCTCTGCTACACTGCTCAATCTCTGCTACACTGATCAATCTGTGCTACACTGCTCAATCCCTGCTACACTGATCAATCTCTGCTACACTGCTGAATCTCTGCTACACTGATCAATCTCTGCAACACTGCTCAATCTCTGCTACACTGATCAATCTAACCCCTCTCTGCTACACTGATCAATCTGTGCTACACTGATCAATCTCTGCTACACTGATCAATCTAACCCCTCTCTGCTACACTGATCAATCTCTGCTACACTGATAAATCTAACCCCTCTCTGCTACACTGCTGAATCTCTGCTACACTGATGAATCTGTGCTACACTGTTCAATCTCGACTACACTGCTCAATCTCTGCTACACTGCTCAATCTCTGCTACACTGCTCAATCTCTGCTACACTGATCAATCACTGCTACACTGATCAATCTCTGCTACACTGCTTAATCTCTGCTACACTGATCAATCTCTGCTAGACTGCTCAATCTCTGCTACACTGCTCAATCTCTGCTACACTGCTCAATCTCTGCAACACTGATCAATCTCTGCTACACTGATCAATCTAACCCCTCTCTGCTGCACTGATCAATCTCTGCTACACTGATCAATCTAATCCCTCCCTGCTACACTGCTCAATCTCTGCTACACTGCTCAATCTAACCCCTCTCTGCTACACTGATCAATCTCTGCTACACTGATAAATCTAACCCCTCTCTGCTACACTGCTGAATCTCTGCTACACTGATGAATCTGTGCTACACTGTTCAATCTCGACTACACTGCTCAATCTCTGCTACAGTGCTCAATCTCTGCTACACTGCTCAATCTCTGCTACACTGATCAATCACTGCTACACTGATCAATCTCTGCTACACTGCTTAATCTCTGCTACACTGATCAATCTCCGCTAGACTGCTCAATCTCTGCTACACTGCTCAATCTCTGCTACACTGCTCAATCTCTGCAACACTGATCAATCTCTGCTACACTGATCAATCTAACCCCTCTCTGCTGCACTGATCAATCTCTGCTACACTGATCAATTTAATCCCTCCCTGCTACACTGCTCAATCTCTGCTACACTGCTCAATCTCTGCTGCACTGCTCAATCCCTGCTACACTGATCAATCTCTGCTACACTGATCAATTTGTGCTACGCTGATCAATCTCTGCTACACTGCTCAATCTCTGCTACTCTGCTCAATCTCTGCTACACTGATCAATCTCTGCTACACTGATCAATCTCTGCTACACTGATCAATCTCTGCTACAGTGCTCAATCTCTGGTACACTGATCAATCTAACCCCTCTCTGGGACAGTGATCAATCTATCCCCTCTGTGCTACACTGCTCAATCTAACCCCACTGTTCTGCACTGCTCAATCTCTGCTACACTGATCAATCTCTGCTACACTGCTCAATCTCTGCTGCACTGATCAATCTCTGCTACACTGCTCAATCTGTGCTACACTGATCAATCTCTACTACACTGCTCAATCTCTGCTACACTGATGAATCTAACCCCTCTCTGCTACACTGATCAATCTCTGCTACACTGATCAATCTCTACTACACTGATGAATCTCTGCTACGCTTCTCAATCTCTGCTACACTGATCAATCTCTGCCTCACTGATCAATCTAACCCCTCTCTGCTACACTGATCAATCTATCCCCTCTCTGCTACACTGCTCAACCTAACCCCACTGTTCTACACTGCTCAATCTCTGCTACACTGATCAATCTGTGCTATACTGCTCAATCTCTGCTACACTGATCAATCTGTGCTACACTGCTCAATCTCTGCTACACTGATCGATCTGTGCTACGCTGATCAATCTCTACTACACTGCTCAATCTCTGATACACTGATCAATCTCTGCGTCACTGCTCCATCTCTGCTACACTGATCAATCTCTACTACACTGATCAATATCTGCTACACTGATTAATCTCTGCTACACTGATCAATCTCTGGTACACTGATCAATCTAACCCCTCTCTGCTACACTGATCAATCTATCCCCTCTCTGCCACACTGCTCAATCTAACCCCACTGTTCTACACTGCTCAATCTCTGCTACACTGATCATTCTATGCTACACTGATGAATCTCTGCTACACTGATCAATCTCTGCTACAGTGATCAATCTAACCCTTCTCTGCTACACTGCTCAATCTCTGCTAAACTGCTCAATCTCTGCTACACTGCTCAATCTCTGCTACACTGATCAATCTCTGCTACACTGATCAATCTCCGCTACACTGATCAATCTAACCCCTCTCTGCTGCACTGCTCAATCTCTGCTACACTGCTCAATCTCTGCTACACTGATCAATCTGTGCTACACTGTTCAATCTCGGCTACACTGCTCAATCTCTGCTATACTGATCAATCTCTGCTACAGTGATCAATCTAACCCCTCTCTGCTACACTGCTCAAACTCTGCTACACTGATGAATCTCTGCTACACTGCTGAATCTCTGCTACACTGATCAATCTCTGCTACACTGATCAATCTGTGCTACGCTGATCAATCTCTGCTACACTGCTCAATCTCTGCTACACTGATCAATCTCTGCTACACTGCTCCAACTCTGCTACACTGATCAATCTCTGCTACACTGATCAATCTCTGCTACACTGATTAATCTCTGCGACACTGCTCAATCTCTGGAACACTGATCAATCTAACCCCTCTCTGCTACACTGATCAATCTATCCCCTCTCTGCTACACTGCTCAATCTAACCCCACTGTTCTACACACTCTGCTACACTGATCAATCTCTGCTACACTGATTAATCTCTGCTACACTGCTCAATCTCTGGTACACTGATCAATCTGACCCCTCTCTGCTACACTGCTCAATCTCTGCTACACTGCTGAATCTCTGCTACACTGATCAATCTCTGCTACACTGATTAATCTCTGCTACACTGATCAATCTAACCCCTCTCTGCTGCACTGCTCAATCTCTGCTACACTGCTCAATCTCTGCTACACTGATCAATCTGTGCTACACTGTTCAATCTCGGCTACACTGCTCAATCTCTGCTATACTGATCAATCTCTGCTACAGTGATCAATCTCTGCTACACTGATCAATCTCTGCTATGCTGATCAATCTCTGCTACACTGATCAATCTCTGCTACACTGCTCCATCTCTGCTACACTGATCAATCTCTGCTACACTGATCAATCTCTGCTACACTGATTAATCTCTGCTACACTGATCAATCTCTGGTACACTGATCAATCTATCCCCTCTCTGCTGCACTGCTCAATCTGTCCCCTCTCTGCTACACTGCTCAATCTAACCCCACTGTTCTACACTGCTCAATCTCTGCTGCACTGATCAATCTCTGCTGCACTGATGAATCTCTGCTACACTGATCAATCTCTGCTACATTGATCAATCTCTGGTACACTGATCTATCTACCCCTCTCTTCTGCACTGCTCAATCTCTGCTACACTGATTAATCTCTGCTACACTGCTCAATCTCTGGTACACTGATCAATCTAACCCCTCTCTGCAACACTGCTCAATCTCTGCTACAATGATCAATATCTGCTACACTGCTCAATCTCTGCTACACTGCTCAATCTCTGCTACACTGCTGAATCTCTGCTACACTGCTCAATCTCTGCTACACTGATCAATCTCTGCTACACTGATCAATCTCTGCTACACTGCTCAATCTGTGCTACACTGATCAATCTCTGCTACACTGATGAATCTAACGCCTCTCTGCTAAACTGATCAATCTCTGCTACACTGATCAATCTCTGCTACACTGATAAATCTAACCCCTCTCTGCTACACTGCTCAATCTCTGCTACACTGCTCAATCTAACCCCACTGTTCTACACTGCTCAATCTCTGCTACACTGATCAATCTAACCCCTCTCTGCTGCACTGCTCAATCTCTGCTACACTGATCAATCTAACCCCTCTCTGCTACACTGCTCAATCTCTGCTACACTGCTCAATCTCTGCTGCACTGCTCAATCCCTGCTACACTGATCAATCTCTTCTACACTGATCAACTTCTACTGCACTGATCAATCTCTGCTACACTGATCAATCTCTGCTACTCTGCTCAATCTCTGCTACACTGATCAATCTCTGCTACACTGATCAATCTCTGCTACACTGCTCAATCTCTGCTACACTGCTCAATCTCTACTACACTGATCAATCTCTGCTACACTGATCAATCTCTGCTACACTGATCAATCTCTGGTACACTGATCAATCTAACCCCTCTCTGCTACACTGATCAATCCATCCCCTCTCTGCTACACTGCTCAATCTCTGCTACACTGATCAATCTCTGCTACACTGATCAATCTCTGCTACACTGCTCAATCTCTGCTACACTGCTCAATCTCTACTACACTGATCAATCTCTGCTACACTGATCAATCTCTGCTACACTGATCAATCTCTGGTACACTGATCTATCTACCCCTCTCTTCTGCACTGCTCAATCTCTGCTACACTGATTAATCTCTGCTACACTGCTCAATCTCTGGTACACTGATCAATCTAACCCCTCTCTGCAACACTGCTCAATCTCTACTACAATGATCAATATCTGCTACACTGCTCAATCTCTGCTGCACTGATCAATCTCTGCTACACTGCTCAATCTCTGCTACACTGCTCAATCTCTGCTACACAGATCAATCTCTGCTACACTGATCAATCTCTGCTACACTGCTCAATCTGTGCTACACTGATCAATCTCTGCTACACTGATGAATGTAACGCCTCTCTGCTAAACTGATCAATCTCTGCTACACTGATCAATCTCTGCTACACTGATAAATCTAACCCCTCTCTGCTACACTGCTCAATCTCTGCTACACTGCTCAATCTAACCCCACTGTTCTACACTGCTCAATCTCTGCTACACTGATCAATCTAACCCCTCTCTGCTGCACTGCTCAATCTCTGCTACACTGATCAATCTAACCCTTCTCTGCTACACTGCTCAATCTCTGCTACACTGCTCAATCTCTACTGCACTGCTCAATCCCTGCTACACTGATCAATCTCTGCTACACTGATCAACTTCTACTGCACTGATCAATTTCTGCTACACTGATCAATCTCTGCTACTCTGCTCAATCTCTGCTACACTGATCAATCTCTGCTACACTGATCAATCTCTGCTACACTGCTCAATCTCTGCTACACTGCTCAATCTCTACTACACTGATCAATCTCTGCTACACTGATCAATCTCTGCTACACTGATCAATCTAACCCCTCTCTGCTACACTGATCAATCTGTGCTATGCTGATCAATCTCGGCTACACTGATCAATCTAACCCCTCTCTGCTACACTAATCAATCTCTGCTACACTGATCAATCTCTGCTGCAATGATCAATATCTGCTACACTGCTCAATGTCTGCTGCACTGATCAATCTCTACTACACTGCTCAATCCCTGCTACACTGATCAATCTCTGCTACACTGATCAACTTCTACTGCACTGATCAATCTCTGCTACACTGATCAATCTCTGCTACTCTGCTCAATCTCTGCTACACTGATCAATCTCTGCTACACTGATCAATCTCTGCTACACTGCTCAATCTCTGCTACACTGCTCAATCTCTACTACACTGATCAATCTCTGCTACACTGATCAATCTCTGCTACACTGATCAATCTCTGGTACACTGATCAATCTAACCCCTCTCTGCTACACTGATCAATCCATCCCCTCTCTCTACACTGCTCAATCTCTGCTACACTGATCAATCTCTGCTACACTGATCAATCTCTGCTACACTGCTCAATCTCTGCTACACTGCTCAATCTCTACTACACTGATCAATCTCTGCTACACTGATCAATCTCTGCTACACTGATCAATCTCTGGTACACTGATCTATCTACCCCTCTCTTCTGCACTGCTGAATCTCTGCTACACTGATTAATCTCTGCTACACTGCTCAATCTCTGGTACACTGATCAATCTAACCCCTCTCTGCAACACTGCTCAATCTCTGCTACAATGATCAATATCTGCTACACTGCTCAATCTCTGCTGCACTGATCAATCTCTGCTACACTGCTCAATCTCTGCTACACTGCTCAATCTCTGCTACACTGATCAATCTCTGCTACACTGATCAATCTCTGCTACACTGCTCAATCTGTGCTACACTGATCAATCTCTGCTACACTGATGAATCTAACGCCTCTCTGCTAAACTGATCAATCTCTGCTACACTGATCAATCTCTGCTACACTGATAAATCTAACCCCTCTCTGCTACACTGCTCAATCTCTGCTACACTGCTCAATCTAAACCCCACTGTTCTACACTGCTCAATCTCTGCTACACTGATCAATCTAACCCCTCTCTGCTGCACTGCTCAATCTCTGCTACACTGATCAATCTCTGCTACACTGCTCAATCTCTGCTACACTGATCAATCTCTGCTACACTGATCAATCTCTGCTACACTGCTCAATCAATGCTACACTGATTAATCTCTGCTACACTGCTCAATCTCTGGTACACTGATCAATCTAACCCCTCTCTGCTACACTGCTCAATCTCTGCTACAATGATCAATATCTGCTGCACTGCTGAATCTCTGCTACACTGTTCAATCTATGCTACACTGATGAATCTCTGCTACACTGATCAATCTCTGCTACAGTGATCAATCTAACCCTTCTCTGCTACACTGCTCAATCTCTGCTAAACTGCTCAATCTCTGCTACACTGCTCAATCTCTGCTACACTGCTGAATCTCTGCTACACTGATCAATCTCTGCTACACTGATCAATCTAACCCCTCTCTGCTGCACTGCTCAATCTCTGCTACACTGCTCAATCTCTGCTACACTGATCAATCTGTGCCACACTGTTCAATCTCGGCTACACTGCTCAATCTCTGCTATACTGATCAATCTCTGCTACAGTGATCAATCTAACCCCTCTCTGCTACACTGCTCAAACTCTGCTACACTGATGAATCTCTGCTACACTGCTGAATCTCTGCTACACTGATCAATCTCTGCTACACTGATCAATCTGTGCTACGCTGATCAATCTCTACTACACTGCTCAATCTCTGCTACACTGATCAATCTCTGCTACACTGCTCCAACTCTGCTACACTGATCAATCTCTGCTACACTGATCAATCTCTGCTACACTGCTCAATCTGTGCTACACTGATCAATCTCTGCTACACTGATGAATCTAACGCCTCTCTGCTAAACTGATCAATCTCTGCTACACTGATCAATCTCTGCTACACTGATAAATCTCTGCTACACTGATAAATCTAACCCCTCTCTGCTACACTGCTCAATCTCTGCTACACTGCTCAATCTAACCCCACTGTTCTACACTGCTCAATCTCTGCTACACTGATCAATCTAACCCCTCTCTGCTGCACTGCTCAATCTCTGCTACACTGATCAATCTCTGCTACACTGCTCAATCTCTGCTACACTGATCAATCTCTGCTACACTGATCAATCTCTGCTACACTGCTCAATCAATGCTACACTGATTAATCTCTGCTACACTGCTCAATCTCTGGTACACTGATCAATCTAACCCCTCTCTGCTACACTGCTCAATCTCTGCTACAATGATCAATATCTGCTGCACTGCTGAATCTCTGCTACACTGTTCAATCTATGCTACACTGATGAATCTCTGCTACACTGATCAATCTCTGCTACAGTGATCAATCTAACCCTTCTCTGCTACACTGCTCAATCTCTGCTAAACTGCTCAATCTCTGCTACACTGCTCAATCTCTGCTACACTGCTGAATCTCTGCTACACTGATCAATCTCTGCTACACTGATCAATCTAACCCCTCTCTGCTGCACTGCTCAATCTCTGCTACACTGCTCAATCTCTGCTACACTGATCAATCTGTGCCACACTGTTCAATCTCGGCTACACTGCTCAATCTCTGCTATACTGATCAATCTCTGCTACAGTGATCAATCTAACCCCTCTCTGCTACACTGCTCAAACTCTGCTACACTGATGAATCTCTGCTACACTGCTGAATCTCTGCTACACTGATCAATCTCTGCTACACTGATCAATCTGTGCTACGCTGATCAATCTCTACTACACTGCTCAATCTCTGCTACACTGATCAATCTCTGCTACACTGCTCCAACTCTGCTACACTGATCAATCTCTGCTACACTGATCAATCTCTGCTACACTGCTCAATCTGTGCTACACTGATCAATCTCTGCTACACTGATGAATCTAACGCCTCTCTGCTAAACTGATCAATCTCTGCTACACTGATCAATCTCTGCTACACTGATAAATCTAACCCCTCTCTGCCACACTGCTCAATCTCTGCTACACTGCTCAATCTAACCCCACTGTTCTACACTGCTCAATCTCTGCTACACTGATCAATCTAACCCCTCTCTGCTGCACTGCTCAATCTCTGCTACACTGATCAATCTAACCCCTCTCTGCTACACTGCTCAATCTCTGCTACACTGCTCAATCTCTGCTGCACTGCTCAATCCCTGCTACACTGATCAATCTCTGCTACACTGATCAACTTCTACTGCACTGATCAATCTCTGCTACACTGATCAATCTCTGCTACTCTGCTCAATCTCTGCTACACTGATCAATCTCTGCTACACTGATCAATCTCTGCTACACTGCTCAATCTCTGCTACACTGCTCAATCTCTACTACACTGATCAATCTCTGCTACACTGATCAATCTCTGCTACACTGATCAATCTCTGGTACACTGATCAATCTAACCCCTCTCTGCTACACTGATCAATCCATCCCCTCTCTGCTACACTGCTCAATCTCTGCTACACTGATCAATCTCTGCTACACTGATCAATCTCTGCTACACTGCTCAATCTCTGCTACACTGCTCAATCTCTACTACACTGATCAATCTCTGCTACACTGATCAATCTCTGCTACACTGATCAATCTCTGGTACACTGATCTATCTACCCCTCTCTTCTGCACTGCTGAATCTCTGCTACACTGATTAATCTCTGCTACACTGCTCAATCTCTGGTACACTGATCAATCTAACCCCTCTCTGCAACACTGCTCAATCTCTGCTACAATGATCAATATCTGCTACACTGCTCAATCTCTGCTGCACTGATCAATCTCTGCTACACTGCTCAATCTCTGCTACACTGCTCAATCTCTGCTACACTGATCAATCTCTGCTACACTGATCAATCTCTGCTACACTGCTCAATCTGTGCTACACTGATCAATCTCTGCTACACTGATGAATCTAACGCCTCTCTGCTAAACTGATCAATCTCTGCTACACTGATCAATCTCTGCTACACTGATAAATCTAACCCCTCTCTGCTACACTGCTCAATCTCTGCTACACTGCTCAATCTAACCCCACTGTTCTACACTGCTCAATCTCTGCTACACTGATCAATCTAACCCCTCTCTGCTGCACTGCTCAATCTCTGCTACACTGATCAATCTCTGCTACACTGCTCAATCTCTGCTACACTGATCAATCTCTGCTACACTGATCAATCTCTGCTACACTGCTCAATCAATGCTACACTGATTAATCTCTGCTACACTGCTCAATCTCTGGTACACTGATCAATCTAACCCCTCTCTGCTACACTGCTCAATCTCTGCTACAATGATCAATATCTGCTGCACTGCTCAATCTCTGCTGCACTGATCAATCTCTGCTACACTGCTGAATCTCTGCTACACTGTTCAATCTATGCTACACTGATGAATCTCTGCTACACTGATCAATCTCTGCTACAGTGATCAATCTAACCCTTCTCTGCTACACTGCTCAATCTCTGCTAAACTGCTCAATCTCTGCTACACTGCTCAATCTCTGCTACACTGCTGAATCTCTGCTACACTGATCAATCTCTGCTACACTGATCAATCTAACCCCTCTCTGCTGCACTGCTCAATCTCTGCTACACTGCTCAATCTCTGCTACACTGATCAATCTGTGCCACACTGTTCAATCTCGGCTACACTGCTCAATCTCTGCTATACTGATCAATCTCTGCTACAGTGATCAATCTAACCCCTCTCTGCTACACTGCTCAAACTCTGCTACACTGATGAATCTCTGCTACACTGCTGAATCTCTGCTACACTGATCAATCTCTGCTACACTGATCAATCTGTGCTACGCTGATCAATCTCTACTACACTGCTCAATCTCTGCTACACTGATCAATCTCTGCTACACTGCTCCAACTCTGCTACACTGATCAATCTCTGCTACACTGATCAATCTCTGCTACACTGATTTATCTCTGCGACACTGCTCAATCTCTGGAACACTGATCAATCTAACCCCTCTCTGCTACACTGATCAATCTATCCCCTCTCTGCTACACTGCTCAATCTAACCCCACTGTTCTACACACTCTGCTACACTGATCAATCTCTGCTACACTGATTAATCTCTGCTACACTGCTCAATCTCTGGTACACTGATCAATCTGACCCCTCTCTGCTACACTGATCAATCTATCCCCTCTCTGCTACACTGCTCAATCTAACCCCACTGTTCTACACACTCTGCTACACTGAACAATCTCTGCTACACTGCTCAGTCTCTGCTACACTGATCAATCTGTCCTACACTACTCAATCAATGCTACACTGATCAATCTCTGCTACACTGCTCAATCTCTGCTACACTGATTAATCTCTGCTACACTGCTCAATCTCTGGTACACTGATCAATCTAACTCCTCTCTGCTACACTGCTCAATCTCTGCTACAATGATCAATATCTGCTGCACTGCTCAATCTCTGCTGCACTGATCAATCTCTGCTACACTGATCAATCTCTGCTACACTGCTGAATGTCTGCTACACTGCTCAATCTCTGCTACACTGCTGAATCTCTGCTACACTGATCAATCTCTGCTACACTGATTAATCTCTGCTACACTGATCAATCTATCCCATCTCTGCTGCACTGCTCAATCTCTGCTACACTGCTCAATTTCTGCTACACTGATCAATCTGTGCTACACTGTTCAATCTCGGCTACACTGCTCAATCTCTGCTACACTGATCAATCTGTGCTACACTGCTCAATCTCTGCTACACTGATCAATCTCTGCTACACTGATCAATCTGTGCTACACTGCTCAATCTCTGCTACACTGATCAATCTCTGCTACACTGATCTATCAACCCCTCTCTTCTGCACTGCTCAATATCTGCTACACTGATTAATCTCTGCTACACTGCTCAATCTCTGGTACACTGATCAATCTCTGCTACACTGATCAATCAAACCCCTCTCTGCTACACTGATCAATCTCTGCTACACTGCTCAATCTCTGCTACAATGATGAATCTCTGCTACACTGATCAATCTCTGCTACACTGCTCAATCTCTGCTACACTGATCAATCTCTGCTACACTGATCTATCTCGGCTACACTGATCAATCTAACCCTTCTCTGCTACACTGCTCAATCTCTGCTACACTGATCAATCTCTGCTACACTGCTCAATCTCTGCTACACTGCTCAATCTCTGCTACACTGATGAACCTCTGCTACACTGATCAATCTCTGCTACACTGATCAATCTAACCCCTCTCTACTACACTGCTCAATCTCTGCTACACTGCTCAATCTCTGCTACACTGCTCAATCTCTGCTACACTGATCAATCTGTGCTGCACTGCTGAATCTCTGCTACACTGATTAATCTCTGCTACACTGCTCAATCTTTGGTACACTGATCAATCTAACCCCTCTCTGCTACACTGCTCAATCTCTGCTACAATGATCAATATCTGCTACACTGCTGAATCTCTGCTGCACTGATCAATCTCTGCTACACTGCTCAATCTCTGCTACACTGCTCAATCTCTGCTACACTGATGAATCTCTGCTACACTGATCAATCTCTGCTACACTGATAAATCTAACCCTTCTCTGCTACACTGCTCAATCTCTGCTACACTGCTCAATCTCTGCTACACTGATCAATCTCTGCTACACTGCTCAATCCCTGCTACACTGATCAATCTCTGCTACACTGCTGAATCTCTGCTACACTGATCAATCTCTGCAACACTGCTCAATCTCTGCTACACTGATCAATCTCTGCTACACTGATAAATCTAACCCCTCTCTGCTACACTGCTGAATCTCTGCTACACTGATGAATCTGTGCTACACTGTTCAATCTCGACTACACTGCTCAATCTCTGCTACACTGCTCAATCTCTGCTACACTGCTCAATCTCTGCTACACTGATCAATCACTGCTACACTGATCAATCTCTGCTACACTGCTTAATCTCTGCTACACTGATCAATCTCTGCTAGACTGCTCAATCTCTGCTACACTGCTCAATCTCTGCTACACTGCTCAATCTCTGCAACACTGATCAATCTCTGCTACACTGATCAATCTAACCCCTCTCTGCTGCACTGATCAATCTCTGCTACACTGATCAATCTAATCCCTCCCTGCTACACTGCTCAATCTCTGCTACACTGCTCAATCTAACCCCTCTCTGCTACACTGATCAATCTCTGCTACACTGATAAATCTAACCCCTCTCTGCTACACTGCTGAATCTCTGCTACACTGATGAATCTGTGCTACACTGTTCAATCTCGACTACACTGCTCAATCTCTGCTACAGTGCTCAATCTCTGCTACACTGCTCAATCTCTGCTACACTGATCAATCACTGCTACACTGATCAATCTCTGCTACACTGCTTAATCTCTGCTACACTGATCAATCTCCGCTACACTGCTCAATCTCTGCTACACTGCTCAATCTCTGCTACACTGCTCAATCTCTGCAACACTGATCAATCTCTGCTACACTGATCAATCTAACCCCTCTCTGCTGCACTGATCAATCTCTGCTACACTGATCAATTTAATCCCTCCCTGCTACACTGCTCAATCTCTGCTACACTGCTCAATCTCTGCTGCACTGCTCAATCCCTGCTACACTGATCAATCTCTGCTACACTGATCAATTTGTGCTACGCTGATCAATCTCTGCTGCACTGATCAATCTCTGCTACACTGATCAATCTCTGCTACAGTGCTCAATCTCTGGTACACTGATCAATCTAACCCCTCTCTGGTACAGTGATCAATCTATCCCCTCTGTGCTACACTGCTCAATCTAACCCCACTGTTCTGCACTGCTCAATCTCTGCTACACTGATCAATCTCTGCTACACTGCTCAATCTCTGCTGCACTGATCAATCTCTGCTACACTGCTCAATCTGTGCTACACTGATCAATCTCTACTACACTGCTCAATCTCTGCTACACTGATGAATCTAACCCCTCTCTGCTACACTGATCAATCTCTGCTACACTGATCAATCTCTGCTACACTGATGAATCTCTGCTACGCTTCTCAATCTCTGCTACACTGATCAATCTCTGCCTCACTGATCAATCTAACCCCTCTCTGCTACACTGATCAATCTATCCCCTCTCTGCTACACTGCTCAACCTAACCCCACTGTTCTACACTGCTCAATCTCTGCTACACTGATCAATCTGTGCTATACTGCTCAATCTCTGCTACACTGATCAATCTGTGCTACACTGCTCAATCTCTGCTACACTGATCGATCTGTGCTACGCTGATCAATCTCTACTACACTGCTCAATCTCTGATACACTGATCAATCTCTGCGTCACTGCTCCATCTCTGCTACACTGATCAATCTCTACTACACTGATCAATATCTGCTACACTGATTAATCTCTGCTACACTGCTCAATCTCTGGTACACTGATCAATCTAACCCCTCTCTGCTACACTGATCAATCTATCCCCTCTCTGCCACACTGCTCAATCTAACCCCACTGTTCTACACTGCTCAATCTCTGCTACACTGATCATTCTATGCTGCACTGATGAATCTCTGCTACACTGATCAATCTCTGCTACAGTGATCAATCTAACCCTTCTCTGCTACACTGCTCAATCTCTGCTAAACTGCTCAATCTCTGCTACACTGCTCAATCTCTGCTACACTGATCAATCTCTGCTACACTGATCAATCTCCGCTACACTGATCAATCTAACCCCTCTCTGCTGCACTGCTCAATCTCTGCTACACTGCTCAATCTCTGCTACACTGATCAATCTGTGCTACACTGTTCAATCTCGGCTACACTGCTCAATCTCTGCTATACTGATCAATCTCTGCTACAGTGATCAATCTAACCCCTCTCTGCTACACTGCTCAAACTCTGCTACACTGATGAATCTCTGCTACACTGCTGAATCTCTGCTACACTGATCAATCTCTGCTACACTGATCAATCTGTGCTACGCTGATCAATCTCTACTACGCTGCTCAATCTCTGCTACACTGATCAATCTCTGCTACACTGCTCCAACTCTGCTACACTGATCAATCTCTGCTACACTGATCAATCTCTGCTACACTGATTAATCTCTGCGACACTGCTCAATCTCTGGAACACTGATCAATCTAACCCCTCTCTGCTACACTGCTCAATCTATCCCCACTCTGCTACACTGCTCAATCTAACCCCACTGTTCTACACACTCTGCTACACTGATCAATCTCTGCTACACTGATTAATCTCTGCTACACTGCTCAATCTCTGCTACACTGATCAATCTGTGCTACACTGCTCAATCTCTGCTACACTGATCAATCTCTGCTACACTGATCTATCAACCCCTCTCTTCTGCACTGCTCAATATCTGCTACACTGATTAATCTCTGCTACACTGCTCAATCTCTGGTACACTGATCAATCTCTGCTACACTGATCAATCTAACCCCTCTCTGCTACACTGATCAATCTCTGCTACACTGCTCAATCTCTGCTACAATGATGAATCTCTGCTACACTGATCAATCTCTGCTACACTGCTCAATCTCTGCTACACTGATCAATCTCTGCTACACTGATCTATCTCTGCTACACTGATCAATCTAACCCTTCTCTGCTACACTGCTCAATCTCTGCTACACTGATCAATCTCTGCTACACTGCTCAATCTCTGCTACACTGCTCAATCTCTGCTACACTGATGAACCTCTGCTACACTGATCAATCTCTGCTACACTGATCAATCTAACCCCTCTCTACTACACTGCTCAATCTCTGCTACACTGCTCAATCTCTGCTACACTGATCAATCTGTGCTGCACTGCTGAATCTCTGCTACACTGATTAATCTCTGCTACACTGCTCAATCTTTGGTACACTGATCAATCTAACCCCTCTCTGCTACACTGCTCAATCTCTGCTACAATGATCAATATCTGCTACACTGCTGAAACTCTGCTGCACTGATCAATCTCTGCTACACTGCTCAATCTCTGCTACACTGCTCAATCTCTGCTACACTGATGAATCTCTGCTACACTGATCAATCTCTGCTACACTGATAAATCTAACCCTTCTCTGCTACACTGCTCAATCTCTGCTACACTGCTCAATCTCTGCTACACTGATCAATCTCTGCTACACTGCTCAATCCCTGCTACACTGATCAATCTCTGCTACACTGCTGAATCTCTGCTACACTGATCAATCTCTGCAACACTGCTCAATCTCTGCTACACTGATCAATCTAACCCCTCTCTGCTACACTGATCAATCTGTGCTACACTGATCAATCTCTGCTACACTGATCAATCTAACCCCTCTCTGCTACACTGATCAATCTCTGCTACACTGATAAATCTAACCCCTCTCTGCTACACTGCTGAATCTCTGCTACACTGATGAATCTGTGCTACACTGTTCAATCTCGACTACACTGCTCAATCTCTGCTACACTGCTCAATCTCTGCTACACTGCTCAATCTCTGCTACACTGATCAATCACTGCTACACTGATCAATCTCTGCTACACTGCTTAATCTCTGCTACACTGATCAATCTCTGCTAGACTGCTCAATCTCTGCTACACTGCTCAATCTCTGCTACACTGCTCAATCTCTGCAACACTGATCAATCTCTGCTACACTGATCAATCTAACCCCTCTCTGCTGCACTGATCAATCTCTGCTACACTGATCAATCTAATCCCTCCCTGCTACACTGCTCAATCTCTGCTACACTGCTCAATCTAACCCCTCTCTGCTACACTGATCAATCTCTGCTACACTGATAAATCTAACCCCTCTCTGCTACACTGCTGAATCTCTGCTACACTGATGAATCTGTGCTACACTGTTCAATCTCGACTACACTGCTCAATCTCTGCTACAGTGCTCAATCTCTGCTACACTGCTCAATCTCTGCTACACTGATCAATCACTGCTACACTGATCAATCTCTGCTACACTGCTTAATCTCTGCTACACTGATCAATCTCCGCTAGACTGCTCAATCTCTGCTACAGTGCTCAATCTCTGCTACACTGCTCAATCTCTGCAACACTGATCAATCTCTGCTACACTGATCAATCTAACCCCTCTCTGCTGCACTGATCAATCTCTGCTACACTGATCAATTTAATCCCTCCCTGCTACACTGCTCAATCTCTGCTACACTGCTCAATCTCTGCTGCACTGCTCAATCCCTGCTACACTGATCAATCTCTGCTACACTGATCAATTTGTGCTACGCTAATCAATCTCTGCTACACTGCTCAATCTCTGCTACTCTGCTCAATCTCTGCTACACTGATCAATCTCTGCTACACTGATCAATCTCTGCTACACTGATCAATCTCTGCTACAGTGCTCAATCTCTGGTACACTGATCAATCTAACCCCTCTCTGGTACAGTGATCAATCTATCCCCTCTGTGCTACACTGCTCAATCTAACCCCACTGTTCTGCACTGCTCAATCTCTGCTACACTGATCAATCTCTGCTACACTGCTCAATCTCTGCTGCACTGATCAATCTCTGCTACACTGCTCAATCTGTGCTACACTGATCAATCTCTACTACACTGCTCAATCTCTGCTACACTGATGAATCTAACCCCTCTCTGCTACACTGATCAATCTCTGCTACACTGATCAATCTCTGCTACACTGATGAATCTCTGCAACGCTTCTCAATCTCTGCTACACTGATCAATCTCTGCCTCACTGATCAATCTAACCCCTCTCTGCTACACTGATCAATCTATCCCCTCTCTGCTACACTGCTCAACCTAACCCCACTGTTCTACACTGCTCAATCTCTGCTACACTGATCAATCTGTGCTATACTGCTCAATCTCTGCTACACTGATCAATCTGTGCTACACTGCTCAATCTCTGCTACACTGATCGATCTGTGCTACGCTGATCAATCTCTACTACACTGCTCAATCTCTGATACACTGATCAATCTCTGCGTCACTGCTCCATCTCTGCTACACTGATCAATCTCTACTACACTGATCAATATCTGCTACACTGATTAATCTCTGCTACACTGCTCAATCTCTGGTACACTGATCAATCTAACCCCTCTCTGCTACACTGATCAATCTATCCCCTCTCTGCCACACTGCTCAATCTAACCCCACTGTTCTACACTGCTCAATCTCTGCTACACTGATCATTCTATGCTACACTGATGAATCTCTGCTACACTGATCAATCTCTGCTACAGTGATCAATCTAACCCTTCTCTGCTACACTGCTCAATCTCTGCTACACTGATCAATCTCTGCTACACTGATCAATCTCCGCTACACTGATCAATCTAACCCCTCTCTGCTGCACTGCTCAATCTCTGCTACACTGCTCAATCTCTGCTACACTGATCAATCTGTGCTACACTGTTCAATCTCGGCTACACTGCTCAATCTCTGCTATACTGATCAATCTCTGCTACAGTGATCAATCTAACCCCTCTCTGCTACACTGCTCAAACTCTGCTACACTGATGAATCTCTGCTACACTGCTGAATCTCTGCTACACTGATCAATCTCTGCTACACTGATCAATCTGTGCTACGCTGATCAATCTCTACTACACTGCTCAATCTCTGCTACACTGATCAATCTCTGCTACACTGCTCCAACTCTGCTACACTGATCAATCTCTGCTACACTGATCAATCTCTGCTACACTGATTAATCTCTGCGACACTGCTCAATCTCTGGAACACTGATCAATCTAACCCCTCTCTGCTACACTGATCAATCTATCCCCTCTCTGCTACACTGCTCAATCTAACCCCACTGTTCTACACACTCTGCTACACTGATCAATCTCTGCTACACTGATTAATCTCTGCTACACTGCTCAATCTCTGGTACACTGATCAATCTGACCCCTCTCTGCTACACTGCTCAATCTCTGCTACACTGCTGAATCTCTGCTACACTGATCAATCTCTGCTACACTGATTAATCTCTGCTACACTGATCAATCTAACCCCTCTCTGCTGCACTGCTCAATCTCTGCTACACTGCTCAATCTCTGCTACACTGATCAATCTGTGCTACACTGTTCAATCTCGGCTACACTGCTCAATCTCTGCTATACTGATCAATCTCTGCTACAGTGATCAATCTCTGCTACAGTGATCAATCTCTGCTATGCTGATCAATCTCTGCTACACTGATCAATCTCTGCTACACTGCTCCATCTCTGCTACACTGATCAATCTCTGCTACACTGATCAATCTCTGCTACACTGATTAATCTCTGCTACACTGATCAATCTCTGGTACACTGATCAATCTATCCCCTCTCTGCTGCACTGCTCAATCTGTCCCCTCTCTGCTACACTGCTCAATCTAACCCCACTGTTCTACACTGCTCAATCTCTGCTGCACTGATCAATCTCTGCTGCACTGATGAATCTCTGCTACACTGATCAATCTCTGCTACATTGATCAATCTCTGGTACACTGATCTATCTACCCCTCTCTTCTGCACTGCTCAATCTCTGCTACACTGATTAATCTCTGCTACACTGCTCAATCTCTGGTACACTGATCAATCTAACCCCTCTCTGCAACACTGCTCAATCTCTGCTACAATGATCAATATCTGCTACACTGCTCAATCTCTGCTGCACTGATCAATCTCTGCTACACTGCTCAATCTCTGCTACACTGCTCAATCTCTGCTACACTGCTGAATCTCTGCTACACTGCTCAATCTCTGCTACACTGATCAATCTCTGCTACACTGATCAATCTCTGCTACACTGCTCAATCTGTGCTACACTGATCAATCTCTGCTACACTGATGAATCTAACGCCTCTCTGCTAAACTGATCAATCTCTGCTACACTGATCAATCTCTGCTACACTGATAAATCTAACCCCTCTCTGCTACACTGCTCAATCTCTGCTACACTGCTCAATCTAACCCCACTGTTCTACACTGCTCAATCTCTGCTACACTGATCAATCTAACCCCTCTCTGCTGCACTGCTCAATCTCTGCTACACTGATCAATCTAACCCCTCTCTGCTACACTGCTCAATCTCTGCTACACTGCTCAATCTCTGCTGCACTGCTCAATCCCTGCTACACTGATCAATCTCTGCTACACTGATCAACTTCTACTGCACTGATCAATCTCTGCTACACTGATCAATCTCTGCTACTCTGCTCAATCTCTGCTACACTGATCAATCTCTGCTACACTGATCAATCTCTGCTACACTGCTCAATCTCTGCTACACTGCTCAATCTCTACTACACTGATCAATCTCTGCTACACTGATCAATCTCTGCTACACTGATCAATCTCTGGTACACTGATCAATCTAACCCCTCTCTGCTACACTGATCAATCCATCCCCTCTCTGCTACACTGCTCAATCTCTGCTACACTGATCAATCTCTGCTACACTGATCAATCTCTGCTACACTGCTCAATCTCTGCTACACTGCTCAATCTCTACTACACTGATCAATCTCTGCTACACTGATCAATCTCTGCTACACTGATCAATCTCTGGTACACTGATCTATCTACCCCTCTCTTCTGCACTGCTCAATCTCTGCTACACTGATTAATCTCTGCTACACTGCTCAATCTCTGGTACACTGATCAATCTAACCCCTCTCTGCAACACTGCTCAATCTCTGCTACAATGATCAATATCTGCTACACTGCTCAATCTCTGCTGCACTGATCAATCTCTGCTACACTGCTCAATCTCTGCTACACTGCTCAATCTCTGCTACACTGATCAATCTCTGCTACACTGATCAATCTCTGCTACACTGCTCAATCTGTGCTACACTGATCAATCTCTGCTACACTGATGAATCTAACGCCTCTCTCCTAAACTGATCAATCTCTGCTACACTGATCAATCTCTGCTACACTGATAAATCTAACCCCTCTCTGCTACACTGCTCAATCTCTGCTACACTGCTCAATCTAACCCCACTGTTCTACACTGCTCAATCTCTGCTACACTGATCAATCTAACCCCTCTCTGCTGCACTGCTCAATCTCTGCTACACTGATCAATCTAACCCTTCTCTGCTACACTGCTCAATCTCTGCTACACTGCTCAATCTCTACTGCACTGCTCAATCCCTGCTACACTGATCAATCTCTGCTACACTGATCAACTTCTACTGCACTGATCAATCTCTGCTACACTGATCAATCTCTGCTACTCTGCTCAATCTCTGCTACACTGATCAATCTCTGCTACACTGATCAATCTCTGCTACACTGCTCAATCTCTGCTACACTGCTCAATCTCTGCTACACTGATCAATCTCTGCTACACTGATCAATCTCTGCTACACTGATCAATCTAACCCCTCTCTGCTACATTGATCAATCTCTGGTACACTGATCTATCTACCCCTCTCTTCTGCACTGCTCAATCTCTGCTACACTGATTAATCTCTGCTACACTGCTCAATCTCTGGTACACTGATCAATCTAACCCCTCTCTGCAACACTGCTCAATCTCTGCTACAATGATCAATATCTGCTACACTGCTCAATCTCTGCTGCACTGATCAATCTCTGCTACACTGCTCAATCTCTGCTGCACTGCTCAATCTCTGCTACACTGCTGAATCTCTGCTACACTGCTCAATCTCTGCTACACTGATCAATCTCTGCTACACTGATCAATCTCTGCTACACTGCTCAATCTGTGCTACACTGATCAATCTCTGCTACACTGATGAATCTAACGCCTCTCTGCTAAACTGATCAATCTCTGCTACACTGATCAATCTCTGCTACACTGATAAATCTAACCCCTCTCTGCTACACTGCTCAATCTCTGCTACACTGCTCAATCTAACCCCACTGTTCTACACTGCTCAATCTCTGCTACACTGATCAATCTAACCCCTCTCTGCTGCACTGCTCAATCTCTGCTACACTGATCAATCTAACCCCTCTCTGCTACACTGCTCAATCTCTGCTACACTGCTCAATCTCTGCTGCACTGCTCAATCCCTGCTACACTGATCAATCTCTGCTACACTGATCAACTTCTACTGCACTGATCAATCTCTGCTACACTGATCAATCTCTGCTACTCTGCTCAATCTCTGCTACACTGATCAATCTCTGCTACACTGATCAATCTGTGCTACACTGCTCAATCTCTGCTACACTGCTCAATCTCTAGTACACTGATCAATCTCTGCTACACTGATCAATCTCTGCTACACTGATCAATCTCTGGTACACTGATCAATCTAACCCCTCTCTGCTACACTGATCAATCCATCCCCTCTCTGCTACACTGCTCAATCTCTGCTACACTGATCAATCTCTGCTACACTGATCAATCTCTGCTACACTGCTCAATCTCTGCTACACTGCTCAATCTCTACTACACTGATCAATCTCTGCTACACTGATCAATCTCTGCTACACTGATCAATCTCTGGTACACTGATCTATCTACCCCTCTCTTCTGCACTGCTCAATCTCTGCTACACTGATTAATCTCTGCTACACTGCTCAATCTCTGGTACACTGATCAATCTAACCCCTCTCTGCAACACTGCTCAATCTCTGCTACAATGATCAATATCTGCTGCACTGCTCAATCTCTGCTGCACTGATCAATCTCTGCTACACTGCTCAATCTCTGCTACACTGCTCAATCTCTGCTACACTGATCAATCTCTGCTACACTGATCAATCTCTGCTACACTGCTCAATCTGTGCTACACTGATCAATCTCTGCTACACTGATGAAACTAACGCCTCTCTCCTAAACTGATCAATCTCTGCTACACTGATCAATCTCTGCTACACTGATAAATCTAACCCCTCTCTGCTACACTGCTCAATCTCTGCTACACTGCTCAATCTAACCCCACTGTTCTACACTGCTCAATCTCTGCTACACTGATCAATCTAACCCCTCTCTGCTGCACTGCTCAATCTCTGCTACACTGATCAATCTAACCCTTCTCTGCTACACTGCTCAATCTCTGCTACACTGCTCAATCTCTACTGCACTGCTCAATCCCTGCTACACTGATCAGTCTCTGCTACACTGATCAACTTCTACTGCACTGATCAATCTCTGCTACACTGATCAATCTCTGCTACTCTGCTCAATCTCTGCTACACTGATCAATCTCTGCTACACTGATCAATCTCTGCTACACTGCTCAATCTCTGCTACACTGCTCAATCTCTGCTACACTGATCAATCTCTGCTACACTGATCAATCTCTGCTACACTGATCAATCTAACCCCTCTCTGCTACACTGATCAATCTGTGCTATGCTGATCAATCTCGGCTACACTGATCAATCTAACCCCTCTCTGCTACACTAATCAATCTCTGCTACACTGATCAATCTCTGCTGCAATGATCAATATCTGCTACACTGCTCAATGTCTGCTGCACTGATCAATCTCTACTACACTGCTCAATCTCTGCTACACTGCTCAATCTCTGCTACACTGATCAATCTCTGCTACACTGCTCAATCTCTGCTACACTGCTCAATCTCTGCTACACTGCTCAATCTCTGCTACACTGCTGAATCTCTGCTACACTGCTCAATCTCTGCTACACTGATCAATCTCTGCTACACTGATCAATCTCTGCTACACTGCTCAATCTGTGCTACACTGATCAATCTCTGCTACACTGATGAATCTAACGCCTCTCTGCTAAACTGATCAATCTCTGCTACACTGATCAATCTCTGCTACACTGATAAATCTAACCCCTCTCTGCTACACTGCTCAATCTCTGCTACACTGCTCAATCTAACCCCACTGTTCTACACTGCTCAATCTCTGCTACACTGATCAATCTAACCCCTCTCTGCTGCACTGCTCAATCTCTGCTACACTGATCAATCTAACCCCTCTCTGCTACACTGCTCAATCTCTGCTACACTGCTCAATCTCTGCTGCACTGCTCAATCCCTGCTACACTGATCAATCTCTGCTACACTGATCAACTTCTACTGCACTGATCAATCTCTGCTACACTGATCAATCTCTGCTACTCTGCTCAATCTCTGCTACACTGATCAATCTCTGCTACACTGATCAATCTCTGCTACACTGCTCAATCTCTGCTACACTGCTCAATCTCTACTACACTGATCAATCTCTGCTACACTGATCAATCTCTGCTACACTGATCAATCTCTGGTACACTGATCAATCTAACCCCTCTCTGCTACACTGATCAATCCATCCCCTCTCTGCTACACTGCTCAATCTCTGCTACACTGATCAATCTCTGCTACACTGATCAATCTCTGCTACACTGCTCAATCTCTGCTACACTGCTCAATCTCTACTACACTGATCAATCTCTGCTACACTGATCAATCTCTGCTACACTGATCAATCTCTGGTACACTGATCTATCTACCCCTCTCTTCTGCACTGCTGAATCTCTGCTACACTGATTAATCTCTGCTACACTGCTCAATCTCTGGTACACTGATCAATCTAACCCCTCTCTGCAACACTGCTCAATCTCTGCTACAATGATCAATATCTGCTACACTGCTCAATCTCTGCTGCACTGATCAATCTCTGCTACACTGCTCAATCTCTGCTGCACTGCTCAATCTCTGCTACACTGCTGAATCTCTGCTACACTGCTCAATCTCTGCTACACTGATCAATCTCTGCTACACTGATCAATCTCTGCTACACTGCTCAATCTGTGCTACACTGATCAATCTCTGCTACACTGATGAATCTAACGCCTCTCTGCTAAACTGATCAATCTCTGCTACACTGATCAATCTCTGCTACACTGATAAATCTAACCCCTCTCTGCTACACTGCTCAATCTCTGCTACACTGCTCAATCTAACCCCACTGTTCTACACTGCTCAATCTCTGCTACACTGATCAATCTAACCCCTCTCTGCTGCACTGCTCAATCTCTGCTACACTGATCAATCTAACCCCTCTCTGCTACACTGCTCAATCTCTGCTACACTGCTCAATCTCTGCTGCACTGCTCAATCCCTGCTACACTGATCAATCTCTGCTACACTGATCAACTTCTACTGCACTGATCAATCTCTGCTACACTGATCAATCTCTGCTACTCTGCTCAATCTCTGCTACACTGATCAATCTCTGCTACACTGATCAATCTGTGCTACACTGCTCAATCTCTGCTACACTGCTCAATCTCTAGTACACTGATCAATCTCTGCTACACTGATCAATCTCTGCTACACTGATCAATCTCTGGTACACTGATCAATCTAACCCCTCTCTGCTACACTGATCAATCCATCCCCTCTCTGCTACACTGCTCAATCTCTGCTACACTGATCAATCTCTGCTACACTGATCAATCTCTGCTACACTGCTCAATCTCTGCTACACTGCTCAATCTCTACTACACTGATCAATCTCTGCTACACTGATCAATCTCTGCTACACTGATCAATCTCTGGTACACTGATCTATCTACCCCTCTCTTCTGCACTGCTCAATCTCTGCTACACTGATTAATCTCTGCTACACTGCTCAATCTCTGGTACACTGATCAATCTAACCCCTCTCTGCAACACTGCTCAATCTCTGCTACAATGATCAATATCTGCTACACTGCTCAATCTCTGCTGCACTGATCAATCTCTGCTACACTGCTCAATCTCTGCTACACTGCTCAATCTCTGCTACACTGATCAATCTCTGCTACACTGATCAATCTCTGCTACACTGCTCAATCTGTGCTACACTGATCAATCTCTGCTACACTGATGAAACTAACGCCTCTCTCCTAAACTGATCAATCTCTGCTACACTGATCAATCTCTGCTACACTGATAAATCTAACCCCTCTCTGCTACACTGCTCAATCTAACCCCACTGTTCTACACTGCTCAATCTCTGCTACACTGATCAATCTAACCCCTCTCTGCTGCACTGCTCAATCTCTGCTACACTGATCAATCTAACCCTTCTCTGCTACACTGCTCAATCTCTGCTACACTGCTCAATCTCTACTGCACTGCTCAATCCCTGCTACACTGATCAGTCTCTGCTACACTGATCAACTTCTACTGCACTGATCAATCTCTGCTACACTGATCAATCTCTGCTACTCTGCTCAATCTCTGCTACACTGATCAATCTCTGCTACACTGATCAATCTCTGCTACACTGCTCAATCTCTGCTACACTGCTCAATCTCTGCTACACTGATCAATCTCTGCTACACTGATCAATCTCTGCTACACTGATCAATCTAACCCCTCTCTGCTACACTGATCAATCTGTGCTATGCTGATCAATCTCGGCTACACTGATCAATCTAACCCCTCTCTGCTACACTAATCAATCTCTGCTACACTGATCAATCTCTGCTGCAATGATCAATATCTGCTACACTGCTCAATGTCTGCTGCACTGATCAATCTCTACTACACTGCTCAATCTCTGCTACACTGCTCAATCTCTGCTACACTGATCAATCTCTGCTACACTGCTCAATCTCTGCTACACTGCTCAATCTCTGCTACACTGCTCAATCTCTGCTACACTGCTGAATCTCTGCTACACTGCTCAATCTCTGCTACACTGATCAATCTCTGCTACACTGATCAATCTCTGCTACACTGCTCAATCTGTGCTACACTGATCAATCTCTGCTACACTGATGAATCTAACGCCTCTCTGCTAAACTGATCAATCTCTGCTACACTGATCAATCTCTGCTACACTGATAAATCTAACCCCTCTCTGCTACACTGCTCAATCTCTGCTACACTGCTCAATCTAACCCCACTGTTCTACACTGCTCAATCTCTGCTACACTGATCAATCTAACCCCTCTCTGCTGCACTGCTCAATCTCTGCTACACTGATCAATCTAACCCCTCTCTGCTACACTGCTCAATCTCTGCTACACTGCTCAATCTCTGCTGCACTGCTCAATCCCTGCTACACTGATCAATCTCTGCTACACTGATCAACTTCTACTGCACTGATCAATCTCTGCTACACTGATCAATCTCTGCTACTCTGCTCAATCTCTGCTACACTGATCAATCTCTGCTACACTGATCAATCTCTGCTACACTGCTCAATCTCTGCTACACTGCTCAATCTCTACTACACTGATCAATCTCTGCTACACTGATCAATCTCTGCTACACTGATCAATCTCTGGTACACTGATCAATCTAACCCCTCTCTGCTACACTGATCAATCCATCCCCTCTCTGCTACACTGCTCAATCTCTGCTACACTGATCAATCTCTGCTACACTGCTCAATCTCTACTGCACTGCTCAATCCCTGCTACACTGATCAGTCTCTGCTACACTGATCAACTTCTACTGCACTGATCAATCTCTGCTACACTGATCAATCTCTGCTACTCTGCTCAATCTCTGCTACACTGATCAATCTCTGCTACACTGATCAATCTCTGCTACACTGCTCAATCTCTGCTACACTGCTCAATCTCTGCTACACTGATCAATCTCTGCTACACTGATCAATCTCTGCTACACTGATCAATCTAACCCCTCTCTGCTACACTGATCAATCTGTGCTATGCTGATCAATCTCGGCTACACTGATCAATCTAACCCCTCTCTGCTACACTAATCAATCTCTGCTACACTGATCAATCTCTGCTGCAATGATCAATATCTGCTACACTGCTCAATGTCTGCTGCACTGATCAATCTCTACTACACTGCTCAATCTCTGCTACACTGCTCAATCTCTGCTACACTGATCAATCTCTGCTACACTGCTCAATCTCTGCTACACTGCTCAATCTCTGCTACACTGCTCAATCTCTGCTACACTGCTGAATCTCTGCTACACTGCTCAATCTCTGCTACACTGATCAATCTCTGCTACACTGATCAATCTCTGCTACACTGCTCAATCTGTGCTACACTGATCAATCTCTGCTACACTGATGAATCTAACGCCTCTCTGCTAAACTGATCAATCTCTGCTACACTGATCAATCTCTGCTACACTGATAAATCTAACCCCTCTCTGCTACACTGCTCAATCTCTGCTACACTGCTCAATCTAACCCCACTGTTCTACACTGCTCAATCTCTGCTACACTGATCAATCTAACCCCTCTCTGCTGCACTGCTCAATCTCTGCTACACTGATCAATCTAACCCCTCTCTGCTACACTGCTCAATCTCTGCTACACTGCTCAATCTCTGCTGCACTGCTCAATCCCTGCTACACTGATCAATCTCTGCTACACTGATCAACTTCTACTGCACTGATCAATCTCTGCTACACTGATCAATCTCTGCTACTCTGCTCAATCTCTGCTACACTGATCAATCTCTGCTACACTGATCAATCTCTGCTACACTGCTCAATCTCTGCTACACTGCTCAATCTCTACTACACTGATCAATCTCTGCTACACTGATCAATCTCTGCTACACTGATCAATCTCTGGTACACTGATCAATCTAACCCCTCTCTGCTACACTGATCAATCCATCCCCTCTCTGCTACACTGCTCAATCTCTGCTACACTGATCAATCTCTGCTACACTGATCAATCTCTGCTACACTGCTCAATCTCTGCTACACTGCTCAATCTCTACTACACTGATCAATCTCTGCTACACTGATCAATCTCTGCTACACTGATCAATCTCTGGTACACTGATCTATCTACCCCTCTCTTCTGCACTGCTGAATCTCTGCTACACTGATTAATCTCTGCTACACTGCTCAATCTCTGGTACACTGATCAATCTAACCCCTCTCTGCAACACTGCTCAATCTCTGCTACAATGATCAATATCTGCTACACTGCTCAATCTCTGCTGCACTGATCAATCTCTGCTACACTGCTCAATCTCTGCTGCACTGCTCAATCTCTGCTACACTGCTGAATCTCTGCTACACTGCTCAATCTCTGCTACACTGATCAATCTCTGCTACACTGATCAATCTCTGCTACACTGCTCAATCTGTGCTACACTGATCAATCTCTGCTACACTGATGAATCTAACGCCTCTCTGCTAAACTGATCAATCTCTGCTACACTGATCAATCTCTGCTACACTGATAAATCTAACCCCTCTCTGCTACACTGCTCAATCTCTGCTACACTGCTCAATCTAACCCCACTGTTCTACACTGCTCAATCTCTGCTACACTGATCAATCTAACCCCTCTCTGCTGCACTGCTCAATCTCTGCTACACTGATCAATCTAACCCCTCTCTGCTACACTGCTCAATCTCTGCTACACTGCTCAATCTCTGCTGCACTGCTCAATCCCTGCTACACTGATCAATCTCTGCTACACTGATCAACTTCTACTGCACTGATCAATCTCTGCTACACTGATCAATCTCTGCTACTCTGCTCAATCTCTGCTACACTGATCAATCTCTGCTACACTGATCAATCTGTGCTACACTGCTCAATCTCTGCTACACTGCTCAATCTCTAGTACACTGATCAATCTCTGCTACACTGATCAATCTCTGCTACACTGATCAATCTCTGGTACACTGATCAATCTAACCCCTCTCTGCTACACTGATCAATCCATCCCCTCTCTGCTACACTGCTCAATCTCTGCTACACTGATCAATCTCTGCTACACTGATCAATCTCTGCTACACTGCTCAATCTCTGCTACACTGCTCAATCTCTACTACACTGATCAATCTCTGCTACACTGATCAATCTCTGCTACACTGATCAATCTCTGGTACACTGATCTATCTACCCCTCTCTTCTGCACTGCTCAATCTCTGCTACACTGATTAATCTCTGCTACACTGCTCAATCTCTGGTACACTGATCAATCTAACCCCTCTCTGCAACACTGCTCAATCTCTGCTACAATGATCAATATCTGCTACACTGCTCAATCTCTGCTGCACTGATCAATCTCTGCTACACTGCTCAATCTCTGCTACACTGCTCAATCTCTGCTACACTGATCAATCTCTGCTACACTGATCAATCTCTGCTACACTGCTCAATCTGTGCTACACTGATCAATCTCTGCTACACTGATGAAACTAACGCCTCTCTCCTAAACTGATCAATCTCTGCTACACTGATCAATCTCTGCTACACTGATAAATCTAACCCCTCTCTGCTACACTGCTCAATCTCTGCTACACTGCTCAATCTAACCCCACTGTTCTACACTGCTCAATCTCTGCTACACTGATCAATCTAACCCCTCTCTGCTGCACTGCTCAATCTCTGCTACACTGATCAATCTAACCCTTCTCTGCTACACTGCTCAATCTCTGCTACACTGCTCAATCTCTACTGCACTGCTCAATCCCTGCTACACTGATCAGTCTCTGCTACACTGATCAACTTCTACTGCACTGATCAATCTCTGCTACACTGATCAATCTCTGCTACTCTGCTCAATCTCTGCTACACTGATCAATCTCTGCTACACTGATCAATCTCTGCTACACTGCTCAATCTCTGCTACACTGCTCAATCTCTGCTACACTGATCAATCTCTGCTACACTGATCAATCTCTGCTACACTGATCAATCTAACCCCTCTCTGCTACACTGATCAATCTGTGCTATGCTGATCAATCTCGGCTACACTGATCAATCTAACCCCTCTCTGCTACACTAATCAATCTCTGCTACACTGATCAATCTCTGCTGCAATGATCAATATCTGCTACACTGCTCAATGTCTGCTGCACTGATCAATCTCTACTACACTGCTCAATCTCTGCTACACTGCTCAATCTCTGCTACACTGATCAATCTCTGCTACACTGCTCAATCTCTGCTACACTGCTCAATCTCTGCTACACTGCTCAATCTCTGCTACACTGCTGAATCTCTGCTACACTGCTCAATCTCTGCTACACTGATCAATCTCTGCTACACTGATCAATCTCTGCTACACTGCTCAATCTGTGCTACACTGATCAATCTCTGCTACACTGATGAATCTAACGCCTCTCTGCTAAACTGATCAATCTCTGCTACACTGATCAATCTCTGCTACACTGATAAATCTAACCCCTCTCTGCTACACTGCTCAATCTCTGCTACACTGCTCAATCTAACCCCACTGTTCTACACTGCTCAATCTCTGCTACACTGATCAATCTAACCCCTCTCTGCTGCACTGCTCAATCTCTGCTACACTGATCAATCTAACCCCTCTCTGCTACACTGCTCAATCTCTGCTACACTGCTCAATCTCTGCTGCACTGCTCAATCCCTGCTACACTGATCAATCTCTGCTACACTGATCAACTTCTACTGCACTGATCAATCTCTGCTACACTGATCAATCTCTGCTACTCTGCTCAATCTCTGCTACACTGATCAATCTCTGCTACACTGATCAATCTCTGCTACACTGCTCAATCTCTGCTACACTGCTCAATCTCTACTACACTGATCAATCTCTGCTACACTGATCAATCTCTGCTACACTGATCAATCTCTGGTACACTGATCAATCTAACCCCTCTCTGCTACACTGATCAATCCATCCCCTCTCTGCTACACTGCTCAATCTCTGCTACACTGATCAATCTCTGCTACACTGATCAATCTCTGCTACACTGCTCAATCTCTGCTACACTGCTCAATCTCTACTACACTGATCAATCTCTGCTACACTGATCAATCTCTGCTACACTGATCAATCTCTGGTACACTGATCTATCTACCCCTCTCTTCTGCACTGCTGAATCTCTGCTACACTGATTAATCTCTGCTACACTGCTCAATCTCTGGTACACTGATCAATCTAACCCCTCTCTGCAACACTGCTCAATCTCTGCTACAATGATCAATATCTGCTACACTGCTCAATCTCTGCTACACTGATCAATCTCTGCTACACTGATCAATCTAACCCCTCTCTGCTACACTGATCAATCTGTGCTATGCTGATCAATCTCGGCTACACTGATCAATCTAACCCCTCTCTGCTACACTAATCAATCTCTGCTACACTGATCAATCTCTGCTGCAATGATCAATATCTGCTACACTGCTCAATGTCTGCTGCACTGATCAATCTCTACTACACTGCTCAATCTCTGCTACACTGCTCAATCTCTGCTACACTGATCAATCTCTGCTACACTGCTCAATCTCTGCTACACTGCTCAATCTCTGCTACACTGCTCAATCTCTGCTACACTGCTGAATCTCTGCTACACTGCTCAATCTCTGCTACACTGATCAATCTCTGCTACACTGATCAATCTCTGCTACACTGCTCAATCTGTGCTACACTGATCAATCTCTGCTACACTGATGAATCTAACGCCTCTCTGCTAAACTGATCAATCTCTGCTACACTGATCAATCTCTGCTACACTGATAAATCTAACCCCTCTCTGCTACACTGCTCAATCTCTGCTACACTGCTCAATCTAACCCCACTGTTCTACACTGCTCAATCTCTGCTACACTGATCAATCTAACCCCTCTCTGCTGCACTGCTCAATCTCTGCTACACTGATCAATCTAACCCCTCTCTGCTACACTGCTCAATCTCTGCTACACTGCTCAATCTCTGCTGCACTGCTCAATCCCTGCTACACTGATCAATCTCTGCTACACTGATCAACTTCTACTGCACTGATCAATCTCTGCTACACTGATCAATCTCTGCTACTCTGCTCAATCTCTGCTACACTGATCAATCTCTGCTACACTGATCAATCTCTGCTACACTGCTCAATCTCTGCTACACTGCTCAATCTCTACTACACTGATCAATCTCTGCTACACTGATCAATCTCTGCTACACTGATCAATCTCTGGTACACTGATCAATCTAACCCCTCTCTGCTACACTGATCAATCCATCCCCTCTCTGCTACACTGCTCAATCTCTGCTACACTGATCAATCTCTGCTACACTGATCAATCTCTGCTACACTGCTCAATCTCTGCTACACTGCTCAATCTCTACTACACTGATCAATCTCTGCTACACTGATCAATCTCTGCTACACTGATCAATCTCTGGTACACTGATCTATCTACCCCTCTCTTCTGCACTGCTGAATCTCTGCTACACTGATTAATCTCTGCTACACTGCTCAATCTCTGGTACACTGATCAATCTAACCCCTCTCTGCAACACTGCTCAATCTCTGCTACAATGATCAATATCTGCTACACTGCTCAATCTCTGCTGCACTGATCAATCTCTGCTACACTGCTCAATCTCTGCTACACTGCTCAATCTCTGCTACACTGATCAATCTCTGCTACACTGATCAATCTCTGCTACACTGCTCAATCTGTGCTACACTGATCAATCTCTGCTACACTGATGAATCTAACGCCTCTCTGCTAAACTGATCAATCTCTGCTACACTGATCAATCTCTGCTACACTGATAAATCTAACCCCTCTCTGCTACACTGCTCAATCTCTGCTACACTGCTCAATCTAACCCCACTGTTCTACACTGCTCAATCTCTGCTACACTGATCAATCTAACCCCTCTCTGCTGCACTGCTCAATCTCTGCTACACTGATCAATCTAACCCTTCTCTGCTACACTGCTCAATCTCTGCTACACTGCTCAATCTCTACTGCACTGCTCAATCCCTGCTACACTGATCAATCTCTGCTACACTGATCAACTTCTACTGCACTGATCAATCTCTGCTACACTGATCAATCTCTGCTACTCTGCTCAATCTCTGCTACACTGATCAATCTCTGCTACACTGATCAATCTCTGCTACACTGCTCAATCTCTGCTACACTGCTCAATCTCTACTACACTGATCAATCTCTGCTACACTAATCAATCTCTGCTACACTGATCAATCTAACCCCTCTCTGCTACACTGATCAATCTGTGCTATACTGATCAATCTCGGCTACACTGATCAATCTAACCCCTCTCTGCTACACTAATCAATCTCTGCTACACTGATCAATCTCTGCTGCAATGATCAATATCTGCTACACTGCTCAATGTCTGCTGCACTGATCAATCTCTACTACACTGCTCAATCTCTGCTACACTGCTCAATCTCTGCTACACTGATCAATCTCTGCTACACTGATAAATCTAACCCTTCTCTGCTACACTGCTCAATCTCTGCTACACTGATCAATCTAACCCCTCTCTGCAACACTGCTCAATCTCTGCTACAATGATCAATATCTGCTACACTGCTCAATCTCTGCTGCACTGATCAATCTCTGCTACACTGCTCAATCTCTGCTACACTGCTCAATCTCTGCTACACTGCTCAATCTCTGCTGCACTTATCAATCTCTGCTACACTGCTCAATCTCTGCTACACTGCTCAATCTCTGCTGCACTGATGAATCTCTGCTACACTGATCAATCTCTGCTACACTGATAAATCTAATCCTTCTTTTCTACACAGCTCAATCTCTGCTACACTGATCAATCTCTGCTACACTGCACAATCTCAGCTACACTGCTCAATCTCTGCTACACTGCTGAATCTCTGCTACACTGATCAATCTCTGCTACACTGATCAATCTCTGCTACACTGCTCAATCTCTGCTACACTGATCAATCTAACCCCTCTCTGCTACACTGATCAACCTGTGCTACACTGATCAATCTAACCCCTCTCTGCTACACTGATCAATCTCTGCTACACTGATCAATCTAACCCCTCTCTGCTACACTGCTCAATCTCGGCTACGCTGCTCAATCTCTGCTATACTGATCAAGCTCTGCTACACTGATCAATCTAACCCCTCTCTGCTACACTGCTCAATCTCTGCTACACTGCTCAATCTCTGCTACACTGATCAATCTCTGCTACACTGATCAATCTCTGCTACACTGCTCAATCAATGCTACACTGATTAATCTCTGCTACACTGTTGAATCTCTGGTACACTGATCAATCTAACCCCTCTCTGCTACACTGCTCAATCTCTGCTACAATGATCAATATCTGCTGCACTGCTCAATCTCTGCTGCACTGATCAATCTCTGCTACACTGCTCAATCTCTACTACACTGATCAATCTCTGCTACACTGATCAATCTCTGCTACACTGATCAATCTCTGGTACACTGATCAATCTAACCCCTCTCTGCTACACTGATCAATCTATCCCCTCTCTGCTACACTGCTCAATCTCTGCTACACTGCTCAATCTCTGCTACACTGATCAATCTCTGCTACACTGATCAATCTCTGCTGCACTGCTCAATCAATGCTACACTGATTAATCTCTGCTACACTGCTCAATCTCTGGTACACTGATCAATCTAACCCCTCTCTGCTACACTGCTCAATCTCTGCTACAATGATCAATATCTGCTGCACTGCTCAATCTCTGCTGCACTGATCAATCTCTGCTACACTGCTCAATCTCTACTACACTGATCAATCTCTGCTACACTGATCAATCTCTGCTACACTGATCAATCTCTGGTACACTGATCTATCTACCCCTCTCTTCTGCACTGCTCAATCTCTGCTACACTGATTAATCTCTGCTACACTGCTCAATCTCTGGTACACTGATCAATCTAACCCCTCTCTGCAACACTGCTCAATCTCTGCTACAATGATCAATATCTGCTACACTGCTCAAACTCTGCTGCACTGATCAATCTCTGCTACACTGCTCAATCTCTGCTACACTGCTCAATCTCTGCTACACTGATCAATCTCTGCTACACTGATCAATCTCTGCTACACTGCTCAATCTGTGCTACACTGATCAATCTCTGCTACACTGATGAATCTAACGCCTCTCTGCTAAACTGATCAATCTCTGCTACACTGATCAATCTCTGCTACACTGATAAATCTAACCCCTCTCTGCTACAATGCTCAATCTCTGCTACACTGCTCAATCTAACCCCACTGTTCTACACTGCTCAATCTCTGCTACACTGATCAATCTAACCCCTCTCTGCTGCACTGCTCAATCTCTGCTACACTGATCAATCTAACCCTTCTCTGCTACACTGCTCAATCTCTGCTACACTGCTCAATCTCTACTGCACTGCTCAATCCCTGCTACACTGATCAATCTCTGCTACACTGATCAACTTCTACTGCACTGATCAATCTCTGCTACACTGATCAATCTCTGCTACTCTGCTCAATCTCTGCAACACTGATCAATCTCTGCTACACTGATCAATCTCTGCTACACTGCTCAATCTCTGCTACACTGCTCAATCTCTACTACACTGATCAATCTCTGCTACACTGATCAATCTCTGCTACACTGATCAATCTAACCCCTCTCTGCTACACTGATCAATCTGTGCTATACTGATCAATCTCGGCTACACTGATCAATCTAACCCCTCTCTGCTACACTAATCAATCTCTGCTACACTGATCAATCTCTGCTGCAATGATCAATATCTGCTACACTGCTCAATGTCTGCTGCACTGATCAATCTCTACTACACTGCTCAATCTCTGCTACACTGCTCAATCTCTGCTACACTGATCAATCTCTGCTACACTGATAAATCTAACCCTTCTCTGCTACACTGCTCAATCTCTGCTACACTGATCAATCTAACCCCTCTCTGCAACACTGCTCAATCTCTGCTACAATGATCAATATCTGCTACACTGCTCAATCTCTGCTGCACTGATCAATCTCTGCTACACTGCTCAATCTCTGCTACACTGCTCAATCTCTGCTACACTGCTCAATCTCTGCTGCACTTATCAATCTCTGCTACACTGCTCAATCTCTGCTACACTGCTCAATCTCTGCTGCACTGATGAATCTCTGCTACACTGATCAATCTCTGCTACACTGATAAATCTAATCCTTCTTTTGAACACAGCTCAATCTCTGCTGCACTGCTCAATCTCTGCTACACTGATCAATCTCTGCTACACTGCACAATCTCTGCTACACTGCTGAATCTCTGCTACACTGATCAATCTCTGCTACACTGATCAATCTCTGCTACACTGCTCAATCTCTGCTACACTGATTAATCTAACCCCTCTCTGCTACACTGATCAACCTGTGCTACACTGATCAATCTAACCCCTCTCTGCTACACTGATCAATCTCTGCTACACTGATCAATCTAACCCCTCTCTGCTACACTGCTCAATCTCGGCTACGCTGCTCAATCTCTGCTATACTGATCAATCTCTGCTACACTGATCAATCTAACCCCTCTCTGCTACACTGCTCAATCTCTGCTACACTGCTCAATCTCTGCTACACTGCTCAATCTCTGCTACACTGATCAATCTCTGCTACACTGATCAATCTCTGCTACACTGCTCAATCAATGCTACACTGATTAATCTCTGCTACACTGCTCAATCTCTGGTACACTGATCAATCTAACCCCTCTCTGCTACACTGCTCAATCTCTGCTACAATGATCAATATCTGCTGCACTGCTCAATCTCTGCTGCACTGATCAATCTCTGCTACACTGCTGAATCTCTGCTACACTGTTCAATCTATGCTACACTGATGAATCTCTGCTACACTGATCAATCTCTGCTACAGTGATCAATCTAACCCTTCTCTGCTGCACTGCTCAATCTCTGCTACACTGCTCAATCTCTGCTACACTGATCAATCTGTGACACACTGTTCAATCTCGGCTACACTGCTCAATCTCTGCTATACTGATCAATCTCTGCTACAGTGATCAATCTAACCCCTCTCTGCTACACTGCTCAAACTCTGCTACACTGATGAATCTCTGCTACACTGCTGAATCTCTGCTACACTGATCAATCTCTGCCACACTGATCAATCTGTGCTACGCTGATCAATCTCTACTACACTGCTCAATCTCTGCTACACTGATCAATCTCTGCTACACTGCTCCAACTCTGCTACACTGATCAATCTCTGCTACACTGATCAATCTCTGCTACACTGATTAATCTCTGCGACACTGCTCAATCTCTGGAACACTGATCAATCTAACCCCTCTCTGCTACACTGATCAATCTATCCCCTCTCTGCTACACTGCTCAATCTAACCCCACTGTTCTACACACTCTGCTACACTGATCAATCTCTGCTACACTGATTAATCTCTGCTACACTGCTCAATCTCTGGTACACTGATCAATCTGACCCCTCTCTGCTACACTGATCAATCTATCCCCTCTCTGCTACACTGCTCAATCTAACCCCACTGTTCTACACACTCTGCTACACTGATCAATCTCTGCTACACTGATCAATCTCTGCTACACTGATTAATCTCTGCTACACTGATCAATCTCTGGTACACTGATCAATCTATCCCCTCTCTGCTGCACTGCTCAATCTGTCCCCTCTCTGCTACACTGCTCAATCTAACCCCACTGTTCTACACTGCTCAATCTCTGCTGCACTGATCAATCTCTGCTGCACTGATGAATCTCTGCTACACTGTTCAATCTCTGCTACACTGATCAATCTCTGCTACACTGATCAATCTCTGGTACACTGATCAATCTAACCCCTCTCTGCTACACTGATCAATCTATCCCCTCTCTGCTACACTGCTCAATCTAACCCCACTGTTCTACAGTGCTCAATCTCTGCTGCACTGATCAATCTCTGCTACACTGATGAATCTCTGCTACACTGCTCAATCTCTGCTGCACTGATCAATCTCTGCTACACTGTTCAATCTCTGCTACATTGATCAATCTCTGCTACACTGATCTATCTACCCCTCTCTTCTGCACTGCTCAATCTCTGCTACACTGATTAATCTCTGCTACACTGCTCAATCTCTGGTACACTGATCAATCTAACCCCTCTCTGCAGCACTGCTCAATCTCTGCTACAATAATCAATACCTGCTACACTGCTCAATCTCTGCTGCACTGATCAATCTGTGCTACACTGCTCAATCTCTGCTACACTGCTCAATCTCTGCTACACTGCTGAATCTCTGCTACACTGCTCAATCTCTGCTACACTGATCAATCTCTGCTACACTGATCAATCTCTGCTACACTGATGAATCTAACGCCTCTCTGCTAAACTGATCAATCTCTGCTACACTGATCAATCTCTGCTACACTGATAAATCTAACCCCTCTCTGCTACACTGCTCAATCTCTGCTACACTGCTCAATCTAACCCCACTGTTCTACACTGCTCAATCTCTGCTACACTGATCAATCTAACCCCTCTCTGCTGCACTGCTCAATCTCTGCTACACTGATCAATCTAACCCCTCTCTGCTACACTGCTCAATCTCTGCTACACTGCTCCAACTCTGCTACACTGATCAATCTCTGCTACACTGATCAATCTCTGCTACACTGATTAATCTCTGCGACACTGCTCAATCTCTGGAACACTGATCAATCTAACCCCTCTCTGCTACACTGATCAATCAATCCCCTCTCTGCTACACTGCTCAATCTAACCCCACTGTTCTACACACTCTGCTACACTGATCAATCTCTGCTACACTGCTCAATCTCTGGTACACTGATCAATCTGACCCCTCTCTGCTACACTGCTCAATCTCTGCTACACTGCTGAATCTCTGCTACACTGATCAATCTCTGCTACACTGATTAATCTCTGCTACACTGATCAATCTAACCCCTCTCTGCTGCACTGCTCAATCTCTGCTACACTGCTCAATCTCTGCTACACTGATCAATCTGTGCTACACTGTTCAATCTCGGCTACACTGCTCAATCTCTGCTATACTGATCAATCTCTGCTACAGTGATCAATCTAACCCCTCTCTGCTACACTGCTCAAACTCTGCCACACTGCTCAGTCTCTGCTACACTGCTCAATCTCTGCTACACTGATCAATCTCTGCTACACTGATCAATCTCTGCTGCACTGCTCAATCTCTGCTACACTGCTCAATCTCTAGTACACTGATCAATCTCTGCTACACTGATCAATCTAACCGCTCACTGATTCACTGCTCAATCTTTGCTACACTGATCAATCTAACCCCTCTCTGCTGCACTGATCAATCTCTGCTACACTGATCAATCTAATCCCTCTCTGCTACACTGCTCAATCTCTGCTACACTGCTCAATCTCTGCTGCACTGCTCATTCCCTGCTACACTGATCAATCTGTGCTACACTGATCAATCTCTGCTGCACTGATCAATCTCTGCTACACTGCTCAATCTCTGCTACACTGATCAATCTCTGCTATACTGCTCAATCTCTGCTACACTGATCAATCTCTGCTACACTGATAAATCTCTGCTACACTGATCAATCTCTGCTATGCTGATCAATCTCTGCTACACTGCTCAATCTCTGCTACACTGATCAATCTCTGCTACACTGCTCCATCTCTGCTACACTGATCAATCTCTGCTACACTGATCAATCTCTGCTACACTGATTAGTCTCTGCTACACTGATCAATCTCTGGTACACTGATCAATCTATCCCCTCTCTGCTGCACTGCTCAATCTGTCCCCTCTCTGCTACACTGCTCAATCTAACCCCACTGTTCTACACTGCTCAATCTCTGCTGCACTGATCAATCTCTGCTGCACTGATGAATCTCTGCTACACTGTTCAATCTCTGCTACACTGATCAATCTGTGCTACACTGATCAATCTCTGGTACACTGATCAATCTAACCCCTCTCTGCTACACTGATCAATCTATCCCCTCTCTGCTACACTGCTCAATCTAACCCCACTGTTCTACAGTGCTCAATCTCTGCTGCACTGATCAATCTCTGCTACACTGATGAATCTCTGCTACACTGCTCAATCTCTGCTGCACTGATCAATCTCTGCTACACTGTTCAATCTCTGCTACATTGATCAATCTCTGCTACACTGATCTATCTACCCCTCTCTTCTGCACTGCTCAATCTCTGCTACACTGATTAATCTCTGCTACACTGCTCAATCTCTGGTACACTGATCAATCTAACCCCTCTCTGCAACACTGCTCAATCTCTGCTACAATGATCAATATCTGCTACACTGCTCAATCTCTGCTGCACTGATCAATCTCTGCTACACTGCTCAATCTCTGCTACACTGCTCAATCTCTGCTACACTGCTGAATCTCTGCTACACTGCTCAATCTCTGCTACACTGATCAATCTCTGCTACACTGATCAATCTCTGCTACACTGCTCAATCTGTGCTACACTGATCAATCTCTGCTACACTGATGAATCTAACGCCTCTCTGCTAAACTGATCAATCTCTGCTACACTGATCAATCTCTGCTACACTGATCAATCTAACCCCTCTCTGCTGCACTGCTCAATCTCTGCTACACTGCTCAATCTCTGCTACACTGATCAATCTGTGCTACACTGTTCAATCTCGGCTACACTGCTCAATCTCTGCTATACTGATCAATCTCTGCTACAGTGATCAATCTAACCCCTCTCTGCTACACTGCTCAAACTCTGCCACACTGCTCAGTCTCTGCTACACTGCTCAATCTCTGCTACACTGATCAATCTCTGCTACACTGATCAATCTCTGCTGCACTGCTCAATCTCTGCTACACTGCTCAATCTCTAGTACACTGATCAATCTCTGCTACACTGATCAATCTAACCGCTCACTGATTCACTGCTCAATCTTTGCTACACTGATCAATCTAACCCCTCTCTGCTGCACTGATCAATCTCTGCTACACTGATCAATCTAATCCCTCTCTGCTACACTGCTCAATCTCTGCTACACTGCTCAATCTCTGCTGCACTGCTCAATCCCTGCTACACTGATCAATCTGTGCTACACTGATCAATCTCTGCTGCACTGATCAATCTCTGCTACACTGCTCAATCTCTGCTACACTGATCAATCTCTGCTATACTGCTCAATCTCTGCTACACTGATCAATCTCTGCTACACTGATAAATCTCTGCTACACTGATCAATCTCTGCTATGCTGATCAATCTCTGCTACACTGCTCAATCTCTGCTACACTGATCAATCTCTGCTACACTGCTCCATCTCTGCTACACTGATCAATCTCTGCTACACTGATCAATCTCTGCTACACTGATTAATCTCTGCTACACTGATCAATCTCTGGTACACTGATCAATCTATCCCCTCTCTGCTGCACTGCTCAATCTGTCCCCTCTCTGCTACACTGCTCAATCTAACCCCACTGTTCTACACTGCTCAATCTCTGCTGCACTGATCAATCTCTGCTGCACTGATGAATCTCTGCTACACTGTTCAATCTCTGCTACACTGATCAATCTGTGCTACACTGATCAATCTCTGGTACACTGATCAATCTAACCCCTCTCTGCTACACTGATCAATCTATCCCCTCTCTGCTACACTGCTCAATCTAACCCCACTGTTCTACAGTGCTCAATCTCTGCTGCACTGATCAATCTCTGCTACACTGATGAATCTCTGCTACACTGCTCAATCTCTGCTGCACTGATCAATCTCTGCTACACTGTTCAATCTCTGCTACATTGATCAATCTCTGCTACACTGATCTATCTACCCCTCTCTTCTGCACTGCTCAATCTCTGCTACACTGATTAATCTCTGCTACACTGCTCAATCTCTGGTACACTGATCAATCTAACCCCTCTCTGCAACACTGCTCAATCTCTGCTACAATGATCAATATCTGCTACACTGCTCAATCTCTGCTGCACTGATCAATCTCTGCTACACTGCTCAATCTCTGCTACACTGCTCAATCTCTGCTACACTGCTGAATCTCTGCTACACTGCTCAATCTCTGCTACACTGATCAATCTCTGCTACACTGATCAATCTCTGCTACACTGCTCAATCTGTGCTACACTGATCAATCTCTGCTACACTGATGAATCTAACGCCTCTCTGCTAAACTGATCAATCTCTGCTACACTGATCAATCTCTGCTACACTGATAAATCTAACCCCTCTCTGCTACACTGATCAATCTATCCCCTCTCTGCTACACTGCTCAATCTAACACCACTGTTCTACACTGCTCAATCTCTGCTACACTGATCAATCTAACCCCTCTCTGCTGCACTGCTCAATCTCTGCTACACTGATCAATCTAACCCCTCTCTGCTACACTGCTCAATCTCTGCTACACTGCTCAATCTCTGCTGCACTGCTCAATCCCTGCTACACTGATCAATCTCTGCTACACTGATCAACTTCTACTGCACTGATCAATCTCTGCTACACTGATCAATCTCTGCTACTCTGCTCAATCTCTGCTACACTGATCAATCTCTGCTACACTGATCAATCTCTGCTACACTGATTAATCTCTGCGACACTGCTCAATCTCTGGAACACTGATCAATCTAACCCCTCTCTGCTACACTGATCAATCAATCCCCTCTCTGCTACACTGCTCAATCTAACCCCACTGTTCTACACACTCTGCTACACTGATCAATCTCTGCTACACTGCTCAATCTCTGGTACACTGATCAATCTGACCCCTCTCTGCTACACTGCTCAATCTCTGCTACACTGCTGAATCTCTGCTACACTGATCAATCTCTGCTACACTGATTAATCTCTGCTACACTGATCAATCTAACCCCTCTCTGCTGCACTGCTCAATCTCTGCTACACTGCTCAATCTCTGCTACACTGATCAATCTGTGCTACACTGTTCAATCTCGGCTACACTGCTCAATCTCTGCTATACTGATCAATCTCTGCTACAGTGATCAATCTAACCCCTCTCTGCTACACTGCTCAAACTCTGCCACACTGCTCAGTCTCTGCTACACTGCTCAATCTCTGCTACACTGATCAATCTCTGCTACACTGATCAATCTCTGCTGCACTGCTCAATCTCTGCTACACTGCTCAATCTCTAGTACACTGATCAATCTCTGCTACACTGATCAATCTAACCGCTCACTGATTCACTGCTCAATCTTTGCTACACTGATCAATCTAACCCCTCTCTGCTGCACTGATCAATCTCTGCTACACTGATCAATCTAATCCCTCTCTGCTACACTGCTCAATCTCTGCTACACTGCTCAATCTCTGCTGCACTGCTCAATCCCTGCTACACTGATCAATCTGTGCTACACTGATCAATCTCTGCTGCACTGATCAATCTCTGCTACACTGCTCAATCTCTGCTACACTGATCAATCTCTGCTATACTGCTCAATCTCTGCTACACTGATCAATCTCTGCTACACTGATAAATCTCTGCTACACTGATCAATCTCTGCTATGCTGATCAATCTCTGCTACACTGCTCAATCTCTGCTACACTGATCAATCTCTGCTACACTGCTCCATCTCTGCTACACTGATCAATCTCTGCTACACTGATCAATCTCTGCTACACTGATCAATCTCTGCTACACTGATCAATCTCTGCTACACTGATAAATCTAACCCCTCTCTGCTACACTGATCAATCTATCCCCTCTCTGCTACACTGCTCAATCTAACACCACTGTTCTACACTGCTCAATCTCTGCTACACTGATCAATCTAACCCCTCTCTGCTGCACTGCTCAATCTCTGCTACACTGATCAATCTAACCCCTCTCTGCTACACTGCTCAATCTCTGCTACACTGCTCAATCTCTGCTGCACTGCTCAATCCCTGCTACACTGATCAATCTCTGCTACACTGATCAACTTCTACTGCACTGATCAATCTCTGCTACACTGATCAATCTCTGCTACTCTGCTCAATCTCTGCTACACTGATCAATCTCTGCTACACTGATCAATCTCTGCTACACTGCTCAATCTCTGCTACACTGCTCAATCTCTACTACACTGATCAATCTCTGCTACACTGATCAATCTCTGCTACACTGATCAATCTCTGGTACACTGATCAATCTAACCCCTCTCTGCTACACTGATCAATCTATCCCCTCTCTGCTACACTGCTCAATCTAACCCCACTGTTCTACAGTGCTCAATCTCTGCTGCACTGATCAATCTCTGCTACACTGATGAATCTCTGCTACACTGCTCAATCTCTGCTGCACTGATCAATCTCTGCTACACTGATCAATCTCTGCTACATTGATCAATCTCTGCTACACTGATCTATCTACCCCTCTCTTCTGCACTGCTCAATCTCTGCTACACTGATTAATCTCTGCTACACTGCTCAATCTCTGGTACACTGATCAATCTAACCCCTCTCTGCAACGCCGCTCAATCTCTGCTACAATGATCAATATCTGCTACACTGCTCAATCTCTGCTGCACTGATCAATCTCTGCTACACTGCTCAATCTCTGCTACACTGCTCAATCTCTGCTACACTGCTGAATCTCTGCTACACTACTCAATCTCTGCTACACTGATCAGTCTCTGCTACACTGATCAATCTCTGCTACACTGCCTAATCTGTGCTACACTGATCAATCTCTGCTACACTGATGAATCTAACGCCTCTCTGCTAAACTGATCAATCTCTGCTACACTGATCAATCTCTGCTACACTGATAAATCTAACCCCTCTCTGCTACACTGCTCAATCTAACCCCACTGTTCTACACTGCTCAATTTCTGCTACACTGATCAATCTAACCCCTCTCTGCTGCACTGCTCAATCTCTGCTACACTGATAAATCTAACCCTTCTCTGCTACACTGCTCAATCTCTGCTACACTGCTCAATCTCTACTGCACTGCTCAATCCCTGCTACACTGATCAATTTCTGCTACACTGATCAACTTCTACTGCACTGATCAATCTCTGCTACACTGATCAATCTCTGCTACTCTGCTCAATCTCTGCTACACTGATCAATCTCTGCTACACTGATCAATCTCTGCTACACTGATCAATCTCTGCTACACTGCTCAATCTCTACTACACTGATCAATCTCTGCTACACTGATCAATCTCTGCTACACTGATCAATCTAACCCCTCTCTGCTACACTGATCAATCTGTGCTATACTGATCAATCTCGGCTACACTGATCAATCTAACCCCTCTCTGCTACACTAATCAATCTCTGCTACACTGATCAATCTCTGCTGCAATGATCAATATCTGCTACACTGCTCAATGTCTGCTGCACTGATCAATCTCTACTACACTGCTCAATCTCTGCTACACTGCTCAATCTCTGCTACACTGATCAATCTCTGCTACACTGATAAATCTAACCCTTCTCTGCTACACTGCTCAATCTCTGCTACACTGATCAATCTAACCCCTCTCTGCAACACTGCTCAATCTCTGCTACAATGATCAATATCTGCTACACTGCTCAATCTCTGCTGCACTGATCAATCTCTGCTACACTGCTCAATCTCTGCTACACTGCTCAATCTGTGCTACACTGCTCAATCTCTGCTGCACTGATGAATCTCTGCTACACTGATCAATCTCTGCTACACTGATAAATCTAATCCTTCTTTTCTGCACAGCTCAATCTCTGCTGCACTGCTCAATCTCTGCTACACTGATTAATCTCTGCTACACTGCACAATCTCTGCTACACTGCTCAATCTCTGCTACACTGCTGAATCTCTGCTACACTGATCAATCTCTGCTACACTGATCAATCTCTGCTACACTGATCAATCTAACCCCTCTCTGCTACACTGATCAATCTCTGCTACACTGATCAATCTAACCCCTCTCTGCTACACTGCTCAATCTCGGCTACGCTGCTCAATCTCTGCTATACTGATCAATCTCTGCTACACTGATCAATCTAACCCCTCTCTGCTACACTGCTCAATCTCTGCTACACTGCTCAATCTCTGCTACACTGCTCAATCTCTGCTACACTGATCAATCTCTGCTACACTGATCAATCTCTGCTACACTGCTCAATCAATGCTACACTGATTAATCTCTGCTACACTGCTCAATCTCTGGTACACTGATCAATCTAACCCCTCTCTGCTACACTGCTCAATCTCTGCTACAATGATCAATATCTGCTGCACTGCTCAATCTCTGCTGCACTGATCAATCTCTGCTACACTGCTGAATCTCTGCTACACTGTTCAATCTATGCTACACTGATGAATCTCTGCTACACTGATCAATCTCTGCTACAGTGATCAATCTAACCCTTCTCTGCTGCACTGCTCAATCTCTGCTAAACTGCTCAATCTCTGCTACACTGCTCAATCTCTGCTACACTGCTGAATCTCTGCTACACTGATCAATCTCTGCTACACTGATCAATCTAACCCCTCTCTGCTGCACTGCTCAATCTCTGCTACACTGCTCAATCTCTGCTACACTGATCAATCTGTGCCACACTGTTCAATCTCGGCTACACTGCTCAATCTCTGCTATACTGCTCAATCTCTGCTACAGTGATCAATCTAACCCCTCTCTGCTACACTGCTCAAACTCTGCTACACTGATGAATCTCTGCTACACTGCTGAATCTCTGCTACACTGATCAATCTCTGCTACACTGATCAATCTGTGCTACGCTGATCAATCTCTACTACACTGCTCAATCTCTGCTACACTGATCAATCTCTGCTACACTGCTCCAACTCTGCTACACTGATCAATCTCTGCTACACTGATCAATCTCTGCTACACTGATTAATCTCTGCGACACTGCTCAATCTCTGGAACACTGATCAATCTAACCCCTCTCTGCTACACTGATCAATCTAACCCCTCTCTGCTACACTGATCAATCTATCCCCTCTCTGCTACACTGCTCAATCTAACCCCACTGTTCTACACACTCTGCTACACTGATCAATCTCTGCTACACTGATTAATCTCTGCTACACTGCTCAATCTCTGGTACACTGATCAATCTGACCCCTCTCTGCTACACTGATCAATCTATCCCCTCTCTGCTACACTGCTCAATCTAACCCCACTGTTCTACACACTCTGCTACACTGATCAATCTCTGCTACACTGCTCAGTCTCTGCTACACTGATCAATCTGTGCAACACTACTCAATCAATGCTACACTGATCAATCTCTGCTACACTGCTCAATCTCTGGTACACTGATCAATCTAACTCCTCTCTGCTACACTGCTCAATCTCTGCTACAATGATCAATATCTGCTGCACTGCTCAATCTCTGCTGCACTGATCAATCTCTGCTGCACTGCTCAATCTCTGCTACACTGCTCAATCTCTGCTACACTGATGAATCTCTGCTACACTGATCAATCTCTGCTACACTGCTGAATCTCTGCTACACTGCTCAATCTCTGCTACACTGCTGAATCTCTGCTACACTGATCAATCTCTGCTACACTGATTAATCTCTGCTACACTGATCAATCTGTGCTACACTGATCAATCTCTGCTATACTGCTCAATCTCTGCTAAATTGTTCAATCTCTGCTACACTGATCAATCTCTGCTACACTGATCAATCTCTGCTACACTGATCAATCTGTGCTACACTGTTCAATCTCGGCTACACTGCTCAATCTCTGCTATACTGATCAATCTCTGCTACAGTGATCAATCTAACCCCTCTCTGCTACACTGCTCAAACTCTGCCACACTGCTCAGTCTCTGCTACACTGCTCAATCTCTGCTACACTGATCAATCTCTGCTACACTGATCAATCTCTGCTGCACTGCTCAATCTCTGCTACACTGATAAATCTCTGCTACTCTGCTCAATCTCTGCTACACTGCTCAATCTCTGCAACACTGATCAATCTCTGCTACACTGCTCAATCTTTGCTACACTGATCAATCTCTGCTGCACTGATCAATCTCTGCTACACTGCTCAATCTCTGCTGCACTGCTCAATCCCTGCTACACTGATCAATCTCTGCTACACTGATCAACTTCTGCTGCACTGATCAATCTCTGCTACACTGATCAATTTGTGCTACGCTGATCAATCTCTGCTACACTGATCAATCTCTGCTACACTGATCAATCTCTGCTATACTGCTCAATCTCTGCTAAATTGTTCAATCTCTGATACACTGATCAATCTCTGCTACACTGATCAATCTCTGGTACACTGATCAATCTAACCACTCTCTGCTACACTGATCAATCTATCCCCTCTCTGCTACACTGCTCAATCTAACCCCAGTGTTCTACAGTGCTCAATCTCTGCTGCACTGATCAATCTCTGCTACACTGATGAATCTCTGCTGCACTGCTCAATCTCTGCTGCACTGATCAATCTCTGCTACACTGATCAATCTCTGCTACATTGATCAATCTCTGCTACACTGATCTATCTACCCCTCTCTTCTGCACTGCTCAATCTCTGCTACACTGATTAATCTCTGCTACACTGCTCAATCTCTGGTACACTGATCAATCTAACCCCTCTCTGCAACACTGCTCAATCTCTGCTACAATGATCGATATCTGCTACACTGCTCAATCTCTGCTGCACTGATCAATCTCCGCTACACTGCTCAATCTCTGCTACACTGCTCAATCTCTGCTACACTGCTGAATCTCTGCTACTCTGCTCAATCTCTGCTACACTGATCAATCTCTGCAACACTGATCAATCTCTGCTACACTGATCAATCTCTGCTGCACTGATCAATCTAGCCCCTCTCTGCTGCACTGATCAATCTCTGCTACACTGATCAATCTAATCCCTCTCTGCTACACTGCTCAATCTCTGCTGCACTGCTCAATCCCTGCTACACTGATCAATCTGTGCTACACTGATCAATCTCTGCTGCACTGATCAATCTCTGCTACACTGCTCAATCTCTGCTGCACTGCTCAATCCCTGCTACACTGATCAATCTCTGCTACACTGATCAACTTCTGCTGCACTGATCAATCTCTGCTACACTGATCAATTTGTGCTACGCTGATCAATCTCTGCTACACTGCTCAATCTCTGCTACACTGATCAATCTCTGCTATACTGCTCAATCTCTGCTACACTGCTCAATCTCTGCTACACTGTTCAATGCCTGCTACACTGATCAATCTCTGCTACACTGATCAATCTCTGGTACACTGATCAATCTAACCCCTCTCTGCTACACTGATCAATCTATCCCCTCTCTGCTACACTGCTCAATCTAACCCCACTGTTCTACAGTGCTCAATCTCTGCTGCACTGATCAATCTCTGCTACACTGATGAATCTCTGCTACACTGCTCAATCTCTGCTGCACTGATCAATCTCTGCTACACTGATCAATCTCTGCTACATTGATCAATCTCTGCTACACTGATCTATCTACCCCTCTCTTCTGCACTGCTCAATCTCTGCTACACTGATTAATCTCTGCTACACTGCTCAATCTCTGGTACACTGATCAATCTAACCCCTCTCTGCAACACTGCTCAATCTCTGCTACAATGATCAATATCTGCTACACTGCTCAATCTCTGCTGCACTGATCATTCTCCGCTACACTGCTCAATCTCTGCTACACTGCTCAATCTCTGCAACACTGCTGAATCTCTGCTACACTGCTCAATCTCTGCTACACTGATCAAACTCTGCTACACTGATCAATCTCTGCTACACTGCTCAATCTGTGCTACACTGATCAATCTCTGCTACACTGATGAATCTAACGCCTCTCTGCGAAACTGATCAATCTCTGCTACACTGATCAATCTCTGCTACACTGATAAATCTAACCCCTCTCTGCTACACTGCTCAATCTCTGCTACACTGCTCAATCTAACCCCACTGTTCTACACTGCTCAATCTCTGCAAAACTGATCAATCTCTGCTACACTGATGAATCTCTGCTACGCTGCTCAATCTCTGCTACACTGATCAATCTGTGCTACGCTGATCAATCTCTACTACACTGCTCAATCTCTGCTACACTGATCAATCTCTGCGACACTGCTCCATCTCTGCTACACTGATCAATCTCTACTACACTGATCAATATCTGCTACACTGATTAATCTCTGCTACACTGCTCAATCTCTGGTACACTGATCAATCTAACCCCTCTCTGCTACACTGATCAATCTATCCCCTCTCTGCTACACTGCTCAATCTAACACCACTGTTCTACACTGCTCAATCTCTGCTACACTGATCAATCTAACCCCTCTCTGCTACACTAATCAATCTCTGCTACACTGATCAATCTCTGCTGCATTGATCAATATCTGCTACATTGCTCAATTTCTGCTGCACTGATCAATCTCTGCTACACTGCTCAATCTCTGCTACACTGATCAATCTCTGCTACACTGATCAATCTCTGCTACACTGATAAATCTAACCCTTCTCTGCTACACTGCTCAATCTCTGCTACACTGATCAATCTAACCCCTCTCTGCGACACTGCTCAATCTCTGCTACAATGATCAATATCTGCTACACTACTCAATCTCTGCTGCACTGATCAATCTCTGCTACACTGCTGAATCTCTGCTACACTGTTCAATCTATGCTACACTGATGAATCTCTGCTACACTGATCAATCTCTGCTACAGTGATCAATCTAACCCTTCTCTGCTACACTGCTCAATCTCTGCTAAACTGCTCAATCTCTGCTACACTGCTCAATCTCTGCTACACTGCTGAATCTCTGCTACACTGATCAATCTCTGCTACACTGATCAATCTAACCCCTCTCTGCTGCACTGCTCAATCTCTGCTACACTGCTCAATCTCTGCTACACTGATCAATCTGTGCCACACTGTTCAATCTCGGCTACACTGCTCAATCTCTGCTATACTGATCAATCTCTGCTACAGTGATCAATCTAACCCCTCTCTGCTACACTGCTCAAACTCTGCTACACTGATGAATCTCTGCTACACTGCTGAATCTCTGCTACACTGATCAATCTCTGCTACACTGATCAATCTGTGCTACGCTGATCAATCTCTACTACACTGCTCAATCTCTGCTACACTGATCAATCTCTGCTACACTGCTCCAACTCTGCTACACTGATCAATCTCTGCTTCACTGATCAATCTCTGCTACACTGATTAATCTCTGCGACACTGCTCAATCTCTGGAACACTGATCAATCTAACCCCTCTCTGCTACACTGATCAATCTATCCCCTCTCTGCTACACTGCTCAATCTAACCCCACTGTTCTACACACTCTGCTACACTGATCAATCTCTGCTACACTGATTAATCTCTGCTACACTGCTCAATCTCTGGTACACTGATCAATCTGACCCCTCTCTGCTACACTGATCAATCTATCCCCTCTCTGCTACACTGCTCAATCTAACCCCACTGTTCTACACACTCTGCTACACTGATCAATCTCTGCTACACTGCTCAGTCTCTGCTACACTGATCAATCTGTGCTACACTACTCAATCAATGCTACACTGATCAATCTCTGCTACACTGCTCAATCTCTGCTACACTGATTAATCTCTGCTACACTGCTCAATCTCTGGTACACTGATCAATCTAACTCCTCTCTGTTACACTGCTCAATCTCTGCTACAATGATCAATATCTGCTGCACTGCTCAATCTCTGCTGCACTGATCAATCTCTGCTGCACTGCTCAATCTCTGCTACACTGCTCAATCTCTGCTACACTGATGAATCTCTGCTACACTGATCAATATCTGCTACACTGCTGAATCTCTGCTACACTGCTCTATCTCTGCTACACTGCTGAATCTCTGCTACACTGATATATCTCTGCTACACTGATTAATCTCTGCTACACTGATCAATCTATCCCCTCTCTGCTGCACTGCTCAATCTCTGCTACACTGCTCAATCTCTGCTACACTGATCAATCTGTGCAACACTGTTCAATCTCGGCTACACTGCTCAATCTCTGCTATACTGATCAATCTCTGCTATAGTGATCAATCTAACCCCTCTCTGCTACACTGCTCAAACTCTGCCACACTGCTCAGTCTCTGCTACACTGCTCAATCTCTGCTACACTGATCAATCTCTGCTACACTGATCAATCTCTGCTGCACTGCTCAATCTCTGCTACACTGATAAATCTCTGCTACTCTGCTCAATCTCTGCTGCACTGATCAATCTCTGCAACACTGATCAATCTCTGCTACACTGCTCAATCTTTGCTAAACTGATCAATCTCTGCTGCACTGATCAATCTCTGCTACACTGCTCAATCTCTGCTGCACTGCTCAATCCCTGCTACACTGATCAATCTCTGCTACACTGATCAACTTCTGCTGCACTGATCAATCTCTGCTACACTGATCAATTTGTGCTACGCTGATCAATCTCTGCTACACTGATCAATCTCTGCTACACTGATCAATCTCTGCTATACTGCTCAATCTCTGCTAAATTGTTCAATCTCTGCTACACTGATCAATCTCTGCTACACTGATCAATCTCTGGTACACTGATCAATCTAACCACTCTCTGCTACACTGATCAATCTATCCCCTCTCTGCTACACTGCTCAATCTAACCCCAGTGTTCTACAGTGCTCAATCTCTGCTGCACTGATCAATCTCTGCTACACTGATGAATCTCTGCTACACTGCTCAATCTCTGCTGCACTGATCAATCTCTGCTACACTGATCAATCTCTGCTACATTGATCAATCTCTGCTACACTGATCTATCTACCCCTCTCTTCTGCACTGCTCAATCTCTGCTACACTGATTAATCTCTGCTACACTGCTCAATCTCTGGTACACTGATCAATCTAACCCCTCTCTGCAACACTGCTCAATCTCTGCTACAATGATCAATATCTGCTACACTGCTCAATCTCTGCTGCACTGATCAATCTCCGCTACACTGCTCAATCTCTGCTACACTGCTCAATCTCTGCTACTCTGCTCAATCTCTGCTACTCTGCTCAATCTCTGCTACACTGATCAATCTCTGCAACACTGATCAATCTCTGCTACACTGCTCAATCCTTGCTACACTGATCAATCTAGCCCCTCTCTGCTGCACTGATCAATCTCTGCTACACTGATCAATCTAATCCCTCTCTGCTACACTGCTCAATCTCTGCTGCACTGCTCAATCCCTGCTACACTGATCAATCTCTGCTACACTGATCAATCTCTGCTGCACTGATCAATCTCTGCTACACTGCTTAATCTCTGCTGCACTGCTCAATCCCTGCTACACTGATCAATCTCTGCTACACTGATCAACTTCTGCTGCACTGATCAATCTCTGCTACACTGATCAATTTGTGCTACGCTGATCAATCTCTGCTACACTGCTCAATCTCTGCTACACTGATCAATCACTGCTATACTGCTCAATCTCTGCTACACTGCTCAATCTCTGCTACACGGTTCAATCTCTGCTACACTGATCAATCTCTGCTACACTGATCAATCTCTGGTACACTGATCAATCTAACACCTCTCTGCTACACTGATCAATCTATCCCCTCTCTGCTACACTGCTCAATCTAACCCCACTCTTCTACAGTGCTCAATCTCTGCTGCACTGATCAATCTCTGCTACACTGATGAATCTCTGCTACACTGCTCAATCTCTGCTGCACTGATCAATCTCTGCTACACTGATCAATCTCTGCTACATTGATCAATCTCTGCTACACTGATCTATCTACCCCTCTCTTCTGCACTGCTCAATCTCTGCTACACTGATTAATCTCTGCTACACTGCTCAATCTCTGGTACACTGATCAATCTAACCCCTCTCTGCAACACTGCTCAATCTCTGCTACAATGATCAATATCTGCTACACTGCTCAATCTCTGCTGCACTGATCATTCTCCGCTACACTGCTCAATCTCTGCTACACTGCTCAATCTCTGCTACACTGCTGAATCTCTGCTACACTGCTCAATCTCTGCTACACTGATCAAACTCTGCTACACTGATCAATCTCTGCTACACTGCTCAATCTGTGCTACACTGATCAATCTCTGCTACACTGATGAATCTAACGCCTCTCTGCGAAACTGATCAATCTCTGCTACACTGATCAATCTCTGCTACACTGATAAATCTAACCCCTCTCTGCTACACTGCTCAATCTCTGCTACACTGCTCAATCTAACCCCACTGTTCTACACTGCTCAATCTCTGCAAAACTGATCAATCTCTGCTACACTGATGAATCTCTGCTACGCTGCTCAATCTCTGCTACACTGATCAATCTGTGCTACGCTGATCAATCTCTACTACACTGCTCAATCTCTGCTACACTGATCAATCTCTGCGACACTGCTCCATCTCTGCTACACTGATCAATCTCTACTACACTGATCAATATCTGCTACACTGATTAATCTCTGCTACACTGCTCAATCTCTGGTACACTGGTCAATCTAACCCCTCTCTGCTACACTGATCAATCTATCCCCTCTCTGCTACACTGCTCAATCTAACACCACTGTTCTACACTGCTCAATCTCTGCTACACTGATCAATCTAACCCCTCTCTGCTACACTAATCAATCTCTGCTACACTGATCAATCTCTGCTGCATTGATCAATATCTGCTACATTGCTCAATTTCTGCTGCACTGATCAATCTCTGCTACACTGCTCAATCTCTGCTACACTGATCAATCTCTGCTACACTGATCAATCTCTGCTACACTGATAAATCTAACCCTTCTCTGCTACACTGCTCAATCTCTGCTACACTGATCAATCTAACCCCTCTCTGCAACACTGCTCAATCTCTGCTACAATGATCAATATCTGCTACACTACTCAATCTCTGCTGCACTGATCAATCTCTGCTACACTGCTCAATCTCTGCTACACTGATCAATCTCTCCTACACTGCACAATCTCTGCTACACTGCTCAATCTGTGCTACCCTGATCAATCTCTGCTACACTGATGAATCTAACCCCTCTCTGCTACACTGATCAATCTCTGCTACACTGATAAATCTAACCCCTCTCTGCTACACTGCTCAATCTCTGCTACACTGCTCAATCTAACCCCACTGTTCTACACTGCTCAATCTCTGCTACACTGATCAATCTCTGCTACACTGATCAATCTCTGCTACACTGATTAATCTCTGCTACACTGCTCAATCTCTGGTACACTGATCAATCTAACCCCTCTCTGCTACATTGCTCAATCTCTGCTGCAATGATCAATATCTGCTACACTGCTCAATCTCTGCTGCACTGATCAATCTCTGCTACACTGCTCAATCTCTGCTACACTGCTCAATCTCTGCTACACTGATCAATCTCTGTACACTGATAAATCTAACCCTTCTCTGCTACACTGCTCAATCTCTGCTACACTGCTCAATCTCTGCTACACTGCTCAATCTCTACTACACTGATCAACCTCTGCTACACTGATCAATCTCTGCTACACTGATCAATCTAACCCCTCTCTGCTACACTGATCAATCTGTGCTAAACTGATCAATCTCTGCTGCACTGATCAATCTCTGCTACACTGCTCAATCTCTGCTGCACTGCTCAATCCCTGCTACACTGATCAATCTCTGCTACACTGATCAACTTCTGCTGCACTGATCAATCTCTGCTACACTGATCAATTTGTGCTACGCTGATCAATCTCTGCTACACTGATCAATCTCTGCTACACTGATCAATCTCTGCTATACTGCTCAATCTCTGCTAAATTGTTCAATCTCTGCTACACTGATCAATCTCTGCTACACTGATCAATCTCTGGTACACTGATCAATCTAACCACTCTCTGCTACACTGATCAATCTATCCCCTCTCTGCTACACTGCTCAATCTAACCCCAGTGTTCTACAGTGCTCAATCTCTGCTGCACTGATCTATCTCTGCTACACTGATGAATCTCTGCTACACTGCTCAATCTCTGCTGCACTGATCAATCTCTGCTACACTGATCAATCTCTGCTAGATTGATCAATCTCTGCTACACTGATCTATCTACCCCTCTCTTCTGCACTGCTCAATCTCTGCTACACTGATTAATCTCTGCTACACTGCTCAATCTCTGGTACACTGATCAATCTAACCCCTCTCTGCAACACTGCTCAATCTCTGCTACAATGATCAATATCTGCTACACTGCTCAATCTCTGCTGCACTGATCAATCTCCGCTACACTGCTCAATCTCTGCTACACTGCTCAATCTCTGCTACTCTGCTCAATCTCTGCTACTCTGCTCAATCTCTGCTACACTGATCAATCTCTGCAACACTGATCAATCTCTGCTACACTGCTCAATCCTTGCTACACTGATCAATCTAGCCCCTCTCTGCTGCACTGATCAATCTCTGCTACACAGATCAATCTCTGCTACACCGATCAATCTCTGCTGCACTGATCAATCTCTGCTACACTGCTCAATCTCTGCTGCACTGCTCAATCTCTGCTGCACTGCTCAATCCCTGCTACACTGATCAATCTCTGCTACACTGATCAACTTCTGCTGCACTGATCAATCTCTGCTACACTGATCAATTTGTGCTACGCTGATCAATCTCTGCTACACTGCTCAATCTCTGCTACACTGATCAATCTCTGCTATACTGCTCAATCTCTGCTACACTGCTCAATCTCTGCTACACGGTTCAATCTCTGCTACACTGATCAATCTCTGCTACACTGATCAATCTCTGGTACACTGATCAATCTAACCCCTCTCTGCTACACTGATCAATCTATCCCCTCTCTGCTACACTGCTCAATCTAACCCCACTCTTCTACAGTGCTCAATCTCTGCTGCACTGATCAATCTCTGCTACACTGATGAATCTCTGCTACACTGCTCAATCTCTGCTGCACTGATCAATCTCTGCTACACTGATCAATCTCTGCTACATTGATCAATCTCTGCTACACTGATCTATCTACCCCTCTCTTCTGCACTGCTGAATCTCTGCTACACTGATTAATCTCTGCTACACTGCTCAATCTCTGGTACACTGATCAATCTAACCCCTCTCTGCAACACTGCTCAATCTCTGCTACAATGATCAATATCTGCTACACTGCTCAATCTCTGCTGCACTGATCATTCTCCGCTACACTGCTCAATCTCTGCTACACTGCTCAATCTCTGCTACACTGCTGAATCTCTGCTACACTGCTCAATCTCTGCTACACTGATCAAACTCTGCTACACTGATCAATCTCTGCTACACTGCTCAATCTGTGCTACACTGATCAATCTCTGCTACACTGATGAATCTCTGCTACGCTGCTCAATCTCTGCTACACTGATCAATCTGTGCTACGCTGATCAATCTCTACTACACTGCTCAATCTCTGCTACACTGATCAATCTCTGCGACACTGCTCCATCTCTGCTACACTGATCAATCTCTACTACACTGATCAATATCTGCTACACTGATTAATCTCTGCTACACTGCTCAATCTCTGGTACACTGGTCAATCTAACCCCTCTCTGCTACACTGATCAATCTATCCCCTCTCTGCTACACTGCTCAATCTAACACCACTGTTCTACACTGCTCAATCTCTGCTACACTGATCAATCTAACCCCTCTCTGCTACACTAATCAATCTCTGCTACACTGATCAATCTCTGCTGCATTGATCAATATCTGCTACATTGCTCAATTTCTGCTGCACTGATCAATCTCTGCTACACTGCTCAATCTCTGCTACACTGATCAATCTCTGCTACACTGATCAATCTCTGCTACACTGATAAATCTAACCCTTCTCTGCTACACTGCTCAATCTCTGCTACACTGATCAATCTAACCCCTCTCTGCAACACTGCTCAATCTCTGCTACAATGATCAATATCTGCTACACTACTCAATCTCTGCTGCACTGATCAATCTCTGCTACACTGCTCAATCTCTGCTACACTGCTCAATCTCTGCTACACTGATCAATCTCTGCTACACTGCTCAATCTCTGCTACACTGCTCAATCTCTGCTACACTGCTCAACCTCTGCTGCACTGATGAATCTAATCCTTCTCTTCGACACTGCTCAATCTCTGCTACACTGCTCAATCTCTGCTACACTGATCAATCTCTCCTACACTGCACAATCTCTGCTACACTGCTCAATCTGTGCTACCCTGATCAATCTCTGCTACACTGATGAATCTAACCCCTCTCTGCTACACTGATCAATCTCTGCTACACTGATAAATCTAACCCCTCTCTGCTACACTGCTCAATCTCTGCTACACTGCTCAATCTAACCCCACTGTTCTACACTGCTCAATCTCTGCTACACTGATCAATCTCTGCTACACTGCTCAATCTCTGCTACACTGATCAATCTGTGCTACGCTGATCAATCTCTACTATACTGCTCAATCTCTGATACACTGATCAATCTCTGTGACACTGCTCCATCTCTGCTACACTGATCAATCTCTACTACACTGATCAATCTCTGCTACACTGATTAATCTCTGCTACACTGCTCAATCTCTGGTACACTGATCAATCTAACCCCTCTCTGCTACATTGCTCAATCTCTGCTGCAATGATCAATATCTGCTACACTGCTCAATCTCTGCTGCACTGATCAATCTCTGCTACACTGCTCAATCTCTGCTACACTGCTCAATCTCTGCTACACTGATCAATCTCTGTACACTGATAAATCTAACCCTTCTCTGCTACACTGCTCAATCTCTGCTACACTGCTCAATCTCTGCTACACTGCTCAATCTCTACTACACTGATCAACCTCTGCTACACTGATCAATCTCTGCTACACTGATCAATCTAACCCCTCTCTGCTACACTGATCAATCTGTGCTAAACTGATCAATCTCTGCTGCACTGATCAATCTCTGCTACACTGCTCAATCTCTGCTGCACTGCTCAATCCCTGCTACACTGATCAATCTCTGCTACACTGATCAACTTCTGCTGCACTGATCAATCTCTGCTACACTGATCAATTTGTGCTACGCTGATCAATCTCTGCTACACTGATCAATCTCTGCTACACTGATCAATCTCTGCTATACTGCTCAATCTCTGCTAAATTGTTCAATCTCTGCTACACTGATCAATCTCTGCTACACTGATCAATCTCTGGTACACTGATCAATCTAACCACTCTCTGCTACACTGATCAATCTATCCCCTCTCTGCTACACTGCTCAATCTAACCCCAGTGTTCTACAGTGCTCAATCTCTGCTGCACTGATCAATCTCTGCTACACTGATGAATCTCTGCTACACTGCTCAATCTCTGCTGCACTGATCAATCTCTGCTACACTGATCAATCTCTGCTACATTGATCAATCTCTGCTACACTGATCTATCTACCCCTCTCTTCTGCACTGCTCAATCTCTGCTACACTGATTAATCTCTGCTGCACTGCTCAATCTCTGGTACACTGATCAATCTAACCCCTCTCTGCAACACTGCTCAATCTCTGCTACAATGATCAATATCTGCTACACTGCTCAATCTCTGCTGCACTGATCAATCTCCGCTACACTGCTCAATCTCTGCTACACTGCTCAATCTCTGCTACTCTGCTCAATCTCTGCTACTCTGCTCAATCTCTGCTACACTGATCAATCTCTGCAACACTGATCAATCTCTGCTACACTGCTCAATCCTTGCTACACTGATCAATCTAGCCCCTCTCTGCTGCACTGATCAATCTCTGCTACACTGATCAATCTAATCCCTCTCTGCTACACTGCTCAATCTCTGCTGCACTGCTCAATCCCTGCTACACTGATCAATCTCTGCTACACTGATCAATCTCTGCTGCACTGATCAATCTCTGCTACACTGCTCAATCTCTGCTGCACTGCTCAATCCCTGCTACACTGATCAATCTCTGCTACACTGATCAACTTCTGCTGCACTGATCAATCTCTGCTACACTGATCAATTTGTGCTACGCTGATCAATCTCTGCTACACTGCTCAATCTCTGCTACACTGATCAATCTCTGCTATACTGCTCAATCTCTGCTACACTGCTCAATCTCTGCTACACGGTTCAATCTCTGCTACACTGTTCAATCTCTGCTACACTGATCAATCTCTGGTACACTGATCAATCTAACCCCTCTCTGCTACACTGATCAATCTATCCCCTCTCTGCTACACTGCTCAATCTAACCCCACTCTTCTACAGTGCTCAATCTCTGCTGCACTGATCAATCTCTGCTACACTGATGAATCTCTGCTACACTGCTCAATCTCTGCTGCACTGATCAATCTCTGCTACACTGATCAATCTCTGCTACATTGATCAATCTCTGCTACACTGATCTATCTACCCCTCTCTTCTGCACTGCTCAATCTCTGCTACACTGATTAATCTCTGCTACACTGCTCAATCTCTGGTACACTGATCAATCTAACCCCTCTCTGCAACACTGCTCAATCTCTGCTACAATGATCAATATCTGCTACACTGCTCAATCTCTGCTGCACTGATCATTCTCCGCTACACTGCTCAATCTCTGCTACACTGCTCAATCTCTGCTACACGGTTCAATCTCTGCTACACTGATCAATCTCTGCTACACTGATCAATCTCTGGTACACTGATCAATCTAACCCCTCTCTGCTACACTGATCAATCTATCCCCTCTCTGCTACACTGCTCAATCTAACCCCACTCTTCTACAGTGCTCAATCTCTGCTGCACTGATCAATCTCTGCTACACTGATGAATCTCTGCTACACTGCTCAATCTCTGCTGCACTGATCAATCTCTGCTACACTGATCAATCTCTGCTACATTGATCAATCTCTGCTACACTGATCTATCTACCCCTCTCTTCTGCACTGCTGAATCTCTGCTACACTGATTAATCTCTGCTACACTGCTCAATCTCTGGTACACTGATCAATCTAACCCCTCTCTGCAACACTGCTCAATCTCTGCTACAATGATCAATATCTGCTACACTGCTCAATCTCTGCTGCACTGATCATTCTCCGCTACACTGCTCAATCTCTGCTACACTGCTCAATCTCTGCTACACTGCTGAATCTCTGCTACACTGCTCAATCTCTGCTACACTGATCAAACTCTGCTACACTGATCAATCTCTGCTACACTGCTCAATCTGTGCTACACTGATCAATCTCTGCTACACTGATGAATCTAACGCCTCTCTGCGAAACTGATCAATCTCTGCTACACTGATCAATCTCTGCTACACTGATAAATCTAACCCCTCTCTGCTACACTGCTCAATCTCTGCTACACTGCTCAATCTAACCCCACTGTTCTACACTGCTCAATCTCTGCAAAACTGATCAATCTCTGCTACACTGATGAATCTCTGCTACGCTGCTCAATCTCTGCTACACTGATCAATCTGTGCTACGCTGATCAATCTCTACTACACTGCTCAATCTCTGCTACACTGATCAATCTCTACTACACTGATCAATATCTGCTACACTGATTAATCTCTGCTACACTGCTCAATCTCTGGTACACTGGTCAATCTAACCCCTCTCTGCTACACTGATCAATCTATCCCCTCTCTGCTACACTGCTCAATCTAACACCACTGTTCTACACTGCTCAATCTCTGCTACACTGATCAATCTAACCCCTCTCTGCTACACTAATCAATCTCTGCTACACTGATCAATCTCTGCTGCATTGATCAATATCTGCTACCTTTCTCAATTTCTGCTGCACTGATCAATCTCTGCTACACTGCTCAATCTCTGCTACACTGATCAATCTCTGCTACACTGATCAATCTCTGCTACACTGATAAATCTAACCCTTCTCTGCTACACTGCTCAATCTCTGCTACACTGATCAATCTAACCCCTCTCTGCAACACTGCTCAATCTCTGCTACAATGATCAATATCTGCTACACTACTCAATCTCTGCTGCACTGATCAATCTCTGCTACACTGCTCAATCTCTGCTACACTGCTCAATCTCTGCTACACTGATCAATCTCTGCTACACTGCTCAATCTCTGATACACTGCTCAATCTCCGCTACACTGCTCAACCTCTGCTGCACTGATGAATCTAATCCTTCTCTTCGACACTGCTCAATCTCTGCTACACTGCTCAATCTCTGCTACACTGATCAATCTCTCCTACACTGCACAATCTCTGCTACACTGCTCAATCTGTGCTACCCTGATCAATCTCTGCTACACTGATGAATCTAACCCCTCTCTGCTACACTGATCAATCTCTGCTACACTGATAAATCTAACCCCTCTCTGCTACACTGCTCAATCTCTGCTACACTGCTCAATCTAACCCCACTGTTCTACACTGCTCAATCTCTGCTACACTGATCAATCTCTGCTACACTGCTCAATCTCTGCTACACTGATCAATCTGTGCTACGCTGATCAATCTCTACTATACTGCTCAATCTCTGATACACTGATCAATCTCTGTGACACTGCTCCATCTCTGCTACACTGATCAATCTCTACTACACTGATCAATCTCTGCTACACTGATTAATCTCTGCTACACTGCTCAATCTCTGGTACACTGATCAATCTAACCCCTCTCTGCTACATTGCTCAATCTCTGCTGCAATGATCAATATCTGCTACACTGCTCAATCTCTGCTGCACTGATCAATCTCTGCTACACTGCTCAATCTCTGCTACACTGCTCAATCTCTGCTACACTGATCAATCTCTGTACACTGATAAATCTAACCCTTCTCTGCTACACTGCTCAATCTCTGCTACACTGCTCAATCTCTGCTACACTGCTCAATCTCTACTACACTGATCAACCTCTGCTACACTGATCAATCTCTGCTACACTGATCAATCTAACCCCTCTCTGCTACACTGATCAATCTGTGCTATACTGATCAATCTCGGCTACACTGATCAATCTAACCCCTCTCTGCTACACTAATCAATCTCTGCTACACTGATCAATCTCTGCTGCAATGATCAATATCTGCTACACTGCTCAATGTCTGCTGCACTGATCAATCTCTGCTACACTGCTCAATCTCTGCTACACTGCTCAATCTCTGCTACACTGATCAATCTCTGCTACACTGATAAATCTAACCCTTCTCTGCTACACTGCTCAATCTCTGCTACACTGATCAATCTAACCCCTCTCTGCAACACTGCTCAATCTCTGCTACAATGATCAATATCTGCTACACTGCTCAATCTCTGCTGCACTGAACAATCTCTGCTACACTGCTCAATCTCTGCTACACTGCTCAATCTCTGCTACACTGATGAATCTCTGCTACACTGATCAATCTCTGCTACACTGATAAATCTAATCCTTCTCTGCGACACTGCTCAATCTCTGCTACACTGCTCAATCTCTGCTACACTGATCAATCTCTGCTACACTGCACAATCTCTGCTACACTGCTCAATCTGTGCTACACTGATCAATCTCTGCTACACTGATGAATCTAACCCCTCTCTGCTACACTGATCAATCTCTGCTACACTGATAAATCTAACCCCTCTCTGCTACACTGCTCAATCTCTGCTACACTGCTCAATCTAACACCACTGTTCTACACTGCTCAATCTCTGCTACACTGATCAATCTAACCCCTCTCTGCTACACTAATCAATCTCTGCTACACTGATCAATCTCTGCTGCATTGATCAATATCTGCTACACTGCTCAATCTCTGCTACACTGATCAATCTCTGCTACACTGATCAATCTCTGCTACACTGATAAATCTAACCCTTCTCTGCTACACTGCTCAATCTCTGCTACACTGATCAATCTAACCCCTCTCTGCAACACTGCTCAATCTCTGCTACAATGATCAATATCTGCTACACTACTCAATCTCTGCTGCACTGATCAATCTCTGCTACACTGCTCAATCTCTGCTACACTGCTCAATCTCTGCTACACTGATCAATCTCTGCTACACTGCTCAATCTCTGATACACTGCTCAATCTCTGCTACACTGCTCAACCTCTGCTGCACTGATGAATCTAATCCTTCTCTTCGACACTGCTCAATCTCTGCTACACTGCTCAATCTCTGCTACACTGATCAATCTCTCCTACACTGCACAATCTCTGCTACACTGCTCAATCTGTGCTACCCTGATCAATCTCTGCTACACTGATGAATCTAACCCCTCTCTGCTACACTGATCAATCTCTGCTACACTGATAAATCTAACCCCTCTCTGCTACACTGCTCAATCTCTGCTACACTGCTCAATCTAACCCCACTGTTCTACACTGCTCAATCTCTGCTACACTGATCAATCTCTGCTACACTGCTCAATCTCTGCTACACTGATCAATCTGTGCTACGCTGATCAATCTCTACTATACTGCTCAATCTCTGATACACTGATCAATCTCTGTGACACTGCTCCATCTCTGCTACACTGATCAATCTCTACTACACTGATCAATCTCTGCTACACTGATTAATCTCTGCTACACTGCTCAATCTCTGGTACACTGATCAATCTAACCCCTCTCTGCTACATTGCTCAATCTCTGCTGCAATGATCAATATCTGCTACACTGCTCAATCTCTGCTGCACTGATCAATCTCTGCTACACTGCTCAATCTCTGCTACGCTGCTCAATCTCTGCTACACTGATCAATCTCTGTACACTGATAAATCTAACCCTTCTCTGCTACACTGCTCAATCTCTGCTACACTGCTCAATCTCTGCTACACTGCTCAATCTCTACTACACTGATCAACCTCTGCTACACTGATCAATCTCTGCTACACTGATCAATCTAACCCCTCTCTGCTACACTGATCAATCTGTGCTATACTGATCAATCTCGGCTACACTGATCAATCTAACCCCTCTCTGCTACACTAATCAATCTCTGCTACACTGATCAATCTCTGCTGCAATGATCAATATCTGCTACACTGCTCAATGTCTGCTGCACTGATCAATCTCTGCTACACTGCTCAATCTCTGCTACACTGCTCAATCTCTGCTACACTGATCAATCTCTGCTACACTGATAAATCTAACCCTTCTCTGCTACACTGCTCAATCTCTGCTACACTGATCAATCTAACCCCTCTCTGCAACACTGCTCAATCTCTGCTACAATGATCAATATCTGCTACACTGCTCAATCTCTGCTGCACTGATCAATCTCTGCTACACTGCTCAATCTCTGCTACACTGCTCAATCTCTGCTACACTGATGAATCTCTGCTACACTGATCAATCTCTGCTACACTGATAAATCTAATCCTTCTCTGCGACACTGCTCAATCTCTGCTACACTGCTCAATCTCTGCTACACTGATAAATCTAATCCTTCTCTGCGACACTGCTCAATCTCTGCTACACTGCTCAATCTCTGCTACACTGATCAATCTCTGCTACACTGCACAATCTCTGCTACACTGCTCAATCTGTGCTACACTGATCAATCTCTGCTACACTGATGAATCTAACCCCTCTCTGCTACACTGATCAATCTCTGCTACACTGATAAATCTAACCCCTCTCTGCTACACTGCTCAATCTCTGCTACACTGCTCAATCTAACCCCACTGTTCTACACTGCTCAATCTCTGCTACACTGATCAATCTCTGCTACACTGCTCAATCTCTGCTACACTGATCAATCTGTGCTACGCTGATCAATCTCTACTATACTGCTCAATCTCTGATACACTGATCAATCTCTGCGACACTGCTCCATCTCTGCTACACTGATCAATCTCTACTACACTGATCAATCTCTGCTTCACTGATTAATCTCTGCTACACTGCTCAGTCTCTGGTACACTGATCAATCTAACCCCTCTCTGCTACATTGCTCAATCTCTGCTGCAATGATCAATATCTGCTACACTGCTCAATCTCTGCTACACTGCTCAATCTCTGCTACACTGATCAATCTCTATACACTGATAAATCTAACCCTTCTCTGCTACACTGCTCAAACTCTGCTACACTGATTAATCTAACCCCTCTCTGCAACACTGCTCAATCTCTGCTACAATGATCAATATCTGGTACACTGCTCAATCTCTGCTACACTGATCAATCTCTGCTACACTGATAAATCTAACCCGTCTCTGCTACACTGCTCAATCTCTGCTACACTGATCAATCAAACCCCTCTCTGCAACACTGCTCAATCTCTGCTACAATGATCAATATCTGGTACACTGCTCAATCTCTGCTACACTGATCAATCTCTGCTACACTGATAAATCTAACCCTTCTCTGCTACACTGCTCAATCTCTGCTACACTGATCAATCTAACCCCTCTCTGCTACACTGCTCAATGTCTGCTGCACTGATCAATCTCTGCTACACTGCTCAATCTCTGCTGCACTGCTCAATCTCTGCTACACTGATCAATCTCTGCTACACTGATAAATCTAACCCTTCTCTGCTACACTGCTCAATCTCTGCTACACTGATCAATCTAACCCCTCTCTGCAACACTGCTCAATCTCTGCTACAATGATCAATACCTGCTACACTGCTCAATCTCTGCTGCACTGATCAATCTCTGCTACACTGCTCAATCTCTGCTACAATGCTCAATCTCTGCTACACTGATCAATCTCTGCAACACTGCTCAATCTCTGCTACACTGCTCCATCTCTGCTACACTGCTCAATCACTGCTACACTGATGAATCTCTGCTACACTGATAAATCTCTGCTACACTGATAAATCTAATCCTTCTCTGCGACACTGCACAATCTCTGCTACACTGCTCAATCTCTGCTACACTGATCAATCTCTGCTACACTGCTCAATCTCTGCTACACTGCTCTATCTGTGCTACACTGATCAATCTCTGCTACACTGATGAATCTAACCCCTCTCTGCTACACTGATCAATCTCTGCTACACTGATAAATCTAACCCCTCTCTGCTACACTGCTCAATCTCTGCTACACTGATCAATCTGTGCTACGCTGATCAATCTCTACTATACTGCTCAATCTCTGATACACTGATCAATCTCTGCGACACTGCTCCATCTCTGCTACACCGATCAATCTCTGCTACACTTATCAATCTCTGCTACACTGATTAATCTCTGCTACACTGCTCAATCTCTGCTACACTGCTCAATCTCTGCTACACTGATCAATCTCTGCTACACTGCTCCATCTCTGCTACACTGATCAATCTCTGCTACACTGATTAATCTCTGCTACACTGATCAATCTCTGGTACACTGATCAATCTATCCCCTCTCTGCTACACTGCTCAATCTATCCCCTCTCTGCTACACTGCTCAATCTCACCCCACTGTTCTACACTGCTCAATCTCTGCTGCACTGATCAATCTCTGCTGCACTGATGAATCTCTGCTACACTGTTCAATCTCTGCTACACTGATCAATCTCTGCTACACTGATCAATCTCTGGTACACTGATCAATCTAACCCCTCTCTGCTACACTGATCAATCTATCCCCTCTCTGCTACACTGCTCAATCTAACGCCACTGTTCTACAGTGCTCAATCTCTGCTACACTGATCAATCTCTGCTACACTGCTCAATCTCTGCTACACTGATCAGTCTCTGCTACACTGCTCAATCTCTGCTACACTGATCAATCTGTGCTACGCTGATCAATCTCTACTATACTGCTCAATCTCTGATACACTGATCAATCTCTGCGACACTGCTCCATCTCTGCTACACTGATCAATCTCTACTACACTGATCAATCTCTGCTACACTGATTAATCTCTGCTACACTGCTCAGTCTCTGGTACACTGATCAATCTAACCCCTCTCTGCTACATTGCTCAATCTCTGCTGCAATGATCAATATCTGCTACACTGCTCAATCTCTGCTACACTGCTCAATCTCTGCTACACTGATCAATCTCTATACACTGATAAATCTAACCCTTCTCTGCTACACTGCTCAAACTCTGCTACACTGATTAATCTAACCCCTCTCTGCAACACTGCTCAATCTCTGCTACAATGATCAATATCTGGTACACTGCTCAATCTCTGCTACACTGATCAATCTCTGCTACACTGATAAATCTAACCCGTCTCTGCTACACTGCTCAATCTCTGCTACACTGATCAATCAAACCCCTCTCTGCAACACTGCTCAATCTCTGCTACAATGATCAATATCTGGTACACTGCTCAATCTCTGCTACACTGATCAATCTCTGCTACACTGATAAATCTAACCCTTCTCTGCTACACTGCTCAATCTCTGCTACACTGATCAATCTAACCCCTCTCTGCTACACTGCTCAATGTCTGCTGCACTGATCAATCTCTGCTACACTGCTCAATCTCTGCTGCACTGCTCAATCTCTGCTACACTGATCAATCTCTGCTACACTGATAAATCTAACCCTTCTCTGCTACACTGCTCAATCTCTGCTACACTGATCAATCTAACCCCTCTCTGCAACACTGCTCAATCTCTGCTACAATGATCAATACCTGCTACACTGCTCAATCTCTGCTGCACTGATCAATCTCTG